>NC_141689.1:73434583-73624583 GCF_964263255.1 Lissotriton vulgaris
CCTAATCTTAAGTTTGTGGGGTAGTATAGTAAAACCACCATAGACTTCTTAGATATCCGATTAAAACCAGTTCAC
Source organism: Lissotriton vulgaris (assembly GCF_964263255.1). NCBI lineage: Eukaryota > Metazoa > Chordata > Amphibia > Caudata > Salamandridae > Lissotriton > Lissotriton vulgaris. The sequence continues at coordinate 73,434,659 of NC_141689.1, forward strand.
TGTTTTTAGAAAGGCCACAGCAGACAATACTATTCTCCACACGGGTACTGCCCATCCTGCACCTCTGACTAGGAGCATCTCCTTTGGGGAGTTCTATTGGGCACGGAGGGCGTGTAGCAGCCAGGAAGAATACTGCAGAATAGAACAGGAAATGAGAGATTTATTCAGAAAGTGTACTCACCAGGCTCTCAGTACTACACAAAATTAAGCCCTGCTGGTATCCCTCATCAAGCCTGATAAAAACCAGAGCTTTTGGGCTCTTATTGGCCGCTTGTGCTTCTTAACACAGACTACAAAATATTTGCATCATTATTGGCTAGGCGCCTTTCGCCATTAGTGAAAACAGTGGTGTACCCCGACCAGAATGGCAGTGTCCCCGCGCGGTGCACTTCACTCAATATACAGAGGTTCTTTAGAGTTCAGCAGTATGCAGCGCACAGCTGGCCCTGATCAGGCTAACTGGTATTAGATTTGGAAAAAGACTTCGATTCTTTGGAATGGCCCTACCTGGCAGCTGTGCTAGAAAAATGTGAATTGGGGGAACATTATTTGAAAATGGTTTGTCTACTGTATCAGCGACCCACAGTCCGGGTTCGCACCGGCAATCTGGTCTCCGATTGCATTAAGGTGAGACGCGCCAGGGCTGCCCGCTGTCTCCGTTGTTGTTCTCTCCAGCTATGGAGTCCCTGTTGTTGCTGCTCAGCAGAGATGGTAAGAACTGGGGTATACAGTTGGGGGATGGGTTACATGCCGTTTCCCTGTATGCGGACGACTTGTTTTATCTCCGGGATGTCACAGTGATCCCGGCATCCATTGCAGATATACTTCAGGCATTTGAAGAGAAATCAGGTCTCCGGGTCAAATGGGCCAAATCAGGGATCTATTAATTTAATGCTGGCATAGTAGAGGAGGATATCATTCTGAATGGATCGCTTCTCAGTGGTATCCCACCACTTTCAGATACCTTGGAATTTTAATATATCGCTCACTTGACGATTTGTTGGAGGGTAATCTGCTGCGGGCTTTCTCAGCCATACGAGCCCAGGTGCAATTTTGGAAAACGCTCCCACTACCTAGCTGCATAGCCCTACTGAAAATGATTGTACTTCCCAAATTGCTCTATTATTTTTCAAATCTAACTCTTTATGTCCAGCCGAAGATCTTTCGGACCTGGAACAATTGTTTCAAGATCTCATAAGGAATAAGGGCAGACCACGAGTTGCTTTACGGAAGATGTACGCCCCTATCGTTCGAGGGGGACTAGCTGTCCCTAATATGGAGTTGTATTATTTAGCTGCCCAACTACAGTGGCTGACGAAATGTTGGACGGCAGGTATTTGGAGGACACCGCAGCTGTGCAGCAGCCCTGGACACATTCTCAGATTTACCATCTGTTCCACCCCATTGCTAAACCCTTGCGGCCAGCACAATTATATCTAGGTCTGACCCGTAAATGTTACAAACAGTGTTTATATCTTACCCGCACGATACACCTTATGCCCGATCTTGCCATTACTGGGAACGCCAAGAGGAAGTTTGGGTACATCAGAGACAGCATTGACAACCTGGCATGCGGCAGACTTACACACTCTGGGTGATTCGTATAGAGACGGTGCACTGTTAGCATTTGAGGCGTTGGTAGAAGAGTCTGGGTTGCCAGCGGGCCAATTCCATTTACATACCTCTTTTTTGAAGGCTTTGTCGACCGTTTGGGGTGATCTGGCAACTGAACCACCGACACATCTAGTGTTGCAATATCTACATGTATGGGGGCGGGATCGCACGAAGTACACTGGCTAGTGGAGGCGTTGCTTACACACACAATGAAACCGATGCAGCACCTCCGCTTAAGATGGGAGACGGAGAGGGGCTGACCTTGGACAGATAAGGAATGGGATGCCATATTAGCAGTAGCCAGGAATATAATGAGAAATTCTAGATTTAAGCTCATACAAACATATAGCATTCAAAGGGCATACCTCTCACTGGACATGATAAACAGGTACTTTAACACTGCCGCTTCTGCATGTGCATGCTGTCAACACCTAGGCGCAGACCTACTTCACATGCTGTGGGCTTGCACATCTCTTCAGCATTACTGGCAGGAAGTAGTTACGACTTTGAAAACCTGTACAGACATGCAGCTGCCAATGCCATGGGAAACCTGCCTCCTAGGACTCTATTCCAGATCTAAAAAAAACAGTTGCCTCGAGATTTCACGATCTAGGCTTAATTACTGCAAAGCTTCTCATAACCAAGAATTGGAAAAACACGAATCCTCCAGTAACACCCAACTGGCAGCGCTCATTTCTGACATGAGCACAAGTGGAAAGTACGGTGCTGCACAGGTAAGAGACAGCGCAAGATTGAGACACACTCCTCACTACATTGTGTGCCACTAAAGCCATCGCTGCAGATGGCACCTTGGCCACTGATTAGTGAATGCACCATAAGACTGTTCCTCATATCCCTGGCTCAAAAATGGGAAGGTATGCACTCCCAAGCTGCCTCACTAGACACGGGGTCCCCTCTTCTAGTTGGCAATTACACCTAGATGTACTCTCTGTCCCACTGAACTGTTTGAAATAGGTCCAACAATATCTCCTCATACCCAGACAAGAGAAAATGATTTCATTAGTATTTCGTTGATGGTCCACCTTTTCCCAGTGGACGATTATGGAACAGACCACCTGGGCTGAATACATGTGTACCCTGGTCATGCAAAGATTTGAGAATGCGCTTATGCAGATGCCCACCGGATTAATGGACCTTAGGTCGCAAATAAAAAGAGGCAATGTTCTGGGAGAGGGGATGTTTGGCGCTATGTCTGCTTTATTGGCTTACCGTGATATGACCGCTTTTCCCAACACCCCTCTAGAAAAAGCTATGCCAATGAGAGAGGCGGCCCCTGTCTTTGTTAACGCACTTACGGATACCCAAAATAATGGCTTAGGGACTGTTGAGGCCCACTGACTCAGGCTTTGGGTTCATGTTCTTTGGAAAAGGTGAGAAGTAATGCAGTTAAAAGGACAATTACCAGATCCCCGGAAGAATCTGGCTGCCTTTTACAGAGAATTAGGTCAGATTATCTCTGCAGGTACTCTCGTTCTTGAGGATATAGATTTACTTTTTGGTACAGTTGTCCCCACTGAAATTTGGGTCAAAATTCGACATACTGACCATGAAGCGGCGTTGGGAGGTAAATGGGCTGACCTAGAGGCTATGGAAGAAGGAAGGGTAGGAGGGACTAAACCAGAAGCTGCCATCCTGACTTTGCCCGGTAAAATAGTAACATTTATGAAAACACTTTTGCCGGAAACTGTCATTAACTGGGATAAAATAAACGCCTGTAGACAACGAAAAGATGAGAATGCGGCTGACTTCTTTACCCGTTTTGAGACAGAATACAAGGGACATAGTGGTTTGGATCCCCGGACCCCAGGTTCTGGCACAGTGTTTGTCGATAAGTTTGTCAGCAACTTGCTTCCTGAGATCTCCGCCAGGCTTAAGAAAGATGAAAGTACGTGGTCTGCCCAGACTATGACTGGTATCTTGGCTATGGATCAATATCACGAGAATAGGGAGAATGAGGATAGAGACAAGGAAAGTAAGAAGGTTAGGGATCTTAAGACTAAGACACTTCTGCAGCAGGCTTACCCTCCCCGAGGTCCCGATGCCCGCGGGAATTTCAGACCTCAACCCCATCTCCCTCCGAGGGTTCGCCAGTCTACCCCCTCTAGCCCTCAACGTACGGGAGCCCTCCAAACATATCAGTGCGCTTATTGTAAGGGGTACGGCCATTGGATAGATGAGTGTCCTGTGTTAGCTGAAAACATCCGAACAGGGAAGACTCGGCCTCGCGCTCCCAGGGAGGAGAGGCCGACTAGGGACCAAGGCCCGCCCCATCCACAGGATAAAGAACGTAGGCCCAGGAATGACGCCCCCATCCTGCAGCGCCCGGCCAATAGGTTTGATGGGTACAAAGCAACACGTACTTATTACAATGATGAAGTTGATGACAGGGTCCTACCAGGCATAGGACAGCCAGGAAAGGGGTGTTACCAGAGTGCAAATTCCAGTGGATCAAAGGGGCCCGTATGTTCAAATATTAGTTTTGGGGATCGATCAGAATTTCCTTTTGGATACTGGGGCCACCAGGTCTTCTATTGCACATCTGTCAGTTCCGGAGGCACCCCTTTCTGGCAATATGAATGTCTCCGTGGGTTTTGCAGGTACACCTGTGACGAGCCCTGTTTCTGAACACCCCTTCCTTTGGATATTGGCCCTGCACATGTTGACGCTTCCTTGGTCCTTACTACAGGTTGCAGTGAAAACTTGTTAGGCAATGATTTACTGAAAGCTCTGTATGCGACCATATCATGTAGTCCCCAAGGTGTATCCCTAACAATTTCTCCCACCACAGCTTCCTATATGTGCCTGTCCGGTCCCCTCCCACCAGAGTTTGAGTCTTTACCTTCCTCCCTCTGGGCATCATCAGACACTGATGTAGGGTGTCCCCTCATGTGGTACGCATCCAGCCAGGTGCACTTCTCCCCCGCCTCCGGCAGTATTGACTGCCCTCGGAAGGAGAAATGGCCCTTTTAACAATAATATCTGAATTAATGGACACGGGCGTAGTGGAGGAGACACGTGGCAATATCTGTAACAGTCCCATTATTCCTGTTCTTAAAAAGACCAATGGAGATGCTCCCTCTCCTAAAAGATACAGATTTGTGATTGACCTGAGAGCCCTTAACAAAATAACAATCTCCCAATATCCTGTTGTCCCCGACATTACAGCCCTCTTAACGATGGTCCCTTCTGACGTCATGCACTTTTCTGTCATAGACCTGAAGAATGCTTTTTTCAGCATTCCTATACATCCTGACAGCAGACATTTTTTTGGTTTTTGCCTTGGTGGGCGGAGCTTTAGATTCTGCCTCGCCCCTCAAGGTTTCACTGAGAGCCCCAGTATCTATAGTCAAGCCCTAAAAAGTCAGCTAGATTCCTTGGAACTCCCTTATAATTCCACACTATTACAATATGTAGATGACCTCCTCATTTGTTACGCTACCTTGCTCTCTATAATCCCAAAGTCTCTTTGAAAAAGCTACAGTTTTGTCAAGAGAAGGTGACCTATTTAGTTAATCTCCTCTCGAAGGAGGGAAGGCAGCTCACCGCTGATTGTGTAGCCATTATCAATACTATGACGGCCCCACAAACACAAAAGCAGGTGCCAGCCTTCATAGGCCTAACCTCATACTGTAGACAGTGGATTTCCAATTTTTCGGCCATGGTCAAACCTCTTCTTGCCCTCACCACTATAGACATATCCGACAGTTCCTTTCCTTGGACTAGAGAGCATGCGCAGGCCTTCCAAGATTTAAAAAAGGCTCTGTGTACTGCTCCAGTCCTCGGTACTCCTGATTATAACAAACAATTTTTTCTTTTTGTACGCAGACAGACGGCTGTGCATGCGCTGTCTTGACCCAGATGATCGGAGGTCACCATCGGCCATGTGACAATTTTTCAGCCACCTTAGATCCTATTGCAAGGGCTCTCCCAGGATGGCTACGGGCGACCGCTGCAGCCGCCCTCATGGTCCGTCAGAGTGCGGGGATAGTCATGAACTCCCCCCTGACTCTGATGGTCCCCCATCCTGTAGATACCCTCCTTAATAACACCAAGACACAGTACCTCACTAGCGCACGACTTACTGGATATGAACTGACACTCTTTGCCAGCCACATTAACATCAAAGGATGCACTGTACTAAACCCCGCTACATTACTCCCACTGGATACTTAGGATGCACGCTTAGACCCACATGACTGCATATTAAGGACAGAGGAAGAGACGAAGGGACGAGTTGACTTACAGGATACCCCGATAGCAGAACCAGAAGGTACATTGTATGTGGACGGATCATGTCTCAGAGGGTCAGATGGTAACACCTCAGCCGCCTACGCCCTCACAACATTAGGGCGAGTAGTAGAAACAGCTCAGATTCCGCAGTGCTCTGCTCAAGCAGCAGAATTAGTGGCCCTTATTAGAGCTTGTGAGTTAAGCAAAGGGATGACGGTAAATATTTATACTGACAGCCAATATTCCTTCAGGGTGGCCCACAACTTCGGGAGGTTGTGGAAAGAAAGGAATTTCCTTACTTCCCATGGGACCAAAATTAAACATGGCCCCCTAATTCACCGACTGTTAGACTCCCTGACACTCCCCAGAAAGGTGGCCATTATAAAATGTATGGACCACAAGAAAGTGACAGATGATGTTGGGAAAGGCAATGCCTTGGCTGACCAGACGGCCAGACAAACAGCCCTTCGAAAAAGGGAAGGAATGTATGTAGGAGGTCCCGCTAGGAGGGTGGCAGACAAGGGCATCGTTGAAAACTCCGTACAGAGTGTGATTGATATTCAGTCCCATACTACTCCTGAGGAACTAAGGGTGTGGAAGGAGCTATTAGCAAAGGAGGGAATTGATGGTTGTTGGGTCCGTACGACTATGGAAAGACAATGGATGTAAGTGTGGCTCAATGATTGGAGCGCCAGACCCTGATGCAGAGGTCTAGCCCGGGACCAGGGTTCAATTCCCCGCCTCGGCGAGTCTTGGGCTCAAAATTCCACGGACCTGATAATTCTCGCCTCGGTGCCTATTCCAATCATGGAGTCCCACTCTGCAACTCTGGGCAATAGCTTGTTTAATCTCCACAACGGCCCCCACAACGCTAAAAGGATGCCTGGCCTCCACCTTGGGGGTGCCCAGGAGTGGATGCCTCACAGGGAAAGCCAAGATGGGTTCCACAGCGGTATTCGTACAAGCGCCTTGAGACCCTTGCGGGTGAGTAGTGCGCTATACAAGTATACATGTACCTGACAGTCACATGCTACCAGTAGTTATGATGGCCCATGGTCCTGCTCACATCAGTGCAAAAGGGATATGTAAACTGTTGGAACCTACATGGTACAACTCTAAGATACCAGCATATGCTGACAAACTGGTTACAACATTCATGATTTGCCTAATGTATAACCCAGGAAAAGGCACAGTTACTCCTAAGGGAGGATTCTCTCCTCCTACCTTCCCTTTTGAAGTCCTCCAAATGGATTACATCCAGATGGACCGATGTAACAATTTGAAATATGTCCTAGTGGTGGTCTGTGCATTCAGCCGATGGGTGGAGGCCTACCCCGTCAAAGACTGCACCGCTATCACTACCGCCAAAGTACTATTAAAAGAGTACCTCCCACGATTCGATTTGCCCCGCTTGGTCTGGAGTGACAATGGGACACACTTTACAGCCCAAACTATGGAATATGTCTGTACAGCTTTGGGTATAAAACAAAAATTTCATTCAGCTAACCACCCCCCTGAAAAAAAAGAGGAAGGGAGGGAGAGTATCACGGATGGATTCGTACTCCCTATACAAGTTACATAAACAAAGAGAATCCAACTAGTAGTGTTTGGAAGTGTTCCTCACAGTGGTGTGGAGCACTTAGTGTTTCTTAAAATACCCCTCACACACCAAAAGGACCCTTGGTGTCATGCTTCATCATAGGGGTCTTCGCACCCCTCTACGGAATGCGGCGTGCTACGACTACGTGGGAGCACTTATAATAGACAATGTATGGTGCATGTGAGGGTATTATATGTGAGTGAATGGTGGGATGAGTGAGAAGTTAAAAAGTACCTGGCTCGTAGGACTCTGAAAAAACTTTAATTAGGTCCCCGGGCTGGTGCTGTTAAAAGAAGTGAAGTGTGAGGTATTAATGTAGTGATTATGTACATCACCTCATGTGTCCGTCGACATGTTTCGGAGACCAAGCTCCTTCAGGACCGGGTGCACAACTTCCTCACCTTACTCTGCGCCGTTCACCTAGGGGCGTCCTATCAGCCGAGGATACCGTAGGCCAGGAAACTGGGGACTTCTTTTAAGGTTTCCTTCCTTTCTGGGGCCCCATGGCCAACAGTAAGGCTGTACGAGGACTGACCAGGGTCCTTGAAGCCACCATCACAGTAACAGCTGGTGCCCTCTCGAACATCACTGCAGAGCTACAGGCGGACCGCCTCATAATGCTTCAGAAAAGAATGGTCTTAGATATCATCCTTGCTGATAGTGGTGGTGTCTGTAAATTGATCGGCTCCAGCTGCTGCGTGTACATCCCAGACAGCGCACCTACAGTGTACAATGCCATCCAACGTCTGCATCACCTTTCTTCCGAAATTCATCTGGATGAAGGCAACTGGTCCCTCACAGGCTGGATCTGGGGCCTTCTTTTCCAGTGGGGGTGGAAGATCCTCATCTTTCTTGCCTTAGGAGTAACTGTCCTGGTCTCCTGCTGTTTGTGCTTTCAGTGTCGGCCAGTGCTCTGTACAATGTGTGTCCAGACCATCAAGCCTCCACCCTCTAACATTCATAACACCAATATGATGATGATGCTCCAACAAGAAACCGAAGGCCTTATGAACATTGACATTTCTTAAAGTATTTGCCACTCAATGGCAAAAGGAGGGTCTGAGGAAAAGTGTTCTTCTTATCGGCATAATTTGTACTGGGACTCCATTGCTTTTTCATTGCCATCTCGTGTCAAACCCTTCCACACGACCCACCTGGTCGTTTCTGCTGATGCCTGAGGAATTTCTAACTGACACGACAAAAACCATCTTGCAGCCTGCATTTCTGCCCAGGAACTGTCGCACACCCATGCCCCACTGTTCTTTGCAGTTCACCAGAAAGCCACAAGACACTCACACCCTGTGTAAATGATTTGTTGTCCATCTCCTGCTCCCAGCCTGGTAAACATCCTTGAACCCGTGATCAGGTTATCTGGACAATGGTCTGACTGCTGGGCCTTGATCAGGGTGATTGAACAATGACCTGAAAGACTGAGCCTTGATCAAGCCAAGTGAACAATGATTTGTGTACCAAGCCTTGACCAGGTCACCATCTACAAACGTCGTCGTCTGCATCTGGTTAGCAACTGCAAACACTGCCCTGATTGAACAATGAACTAACAGCCAAAAGACTGGAATGAAAAAGTATAAAAGGCTTGTAAGCTGCGGAGTAAAGCAGTAGCCTCCTCTGTCTTGTTTCTGACGAGCTGGGTTCCTCCTGCAGAGGAAGTCTCCTGTGTCTCCTTTTAGTACGTATGAAGGGATATGGAAGGCTTGGGCGGTTCCCCCCCCCCCCCCCCCCGCCAGGACCCAGTAAATGGGTTATTCCGGTTCTTCAACGTCATCAGCAGTGCATTGCGGGCGCGCGAGTTATAGTTAGCTGAACTAACTATTACGGGGGAATTTCAATGGTTTTGTACGAGTGAAATGTCCAGCTAACTATAATGCCCCTGAAACCTATGTTTTTTTCAGTGAATATATATATATATATATATATATATATATATATATATATATATATAATCTTGTACTGCGCCAATCCACCATTCAAGCCTACTCCACAAAAGGATTGATGCTGACACATGGATATTGCACTTTCCTAATCTCATTTAATTACCATGTTCGCTATAAAGCATTTCCAATGTCACACCCGGCCTTGTTCACACAACAAGTCCAGCACTATTTTCTTTATATGAATACCTATTACATCATTATCATAGATATCCTCACCATAATACCATTCACTATCATGAACTTTAAAAACATACTATGCTGTACTTGTTTGCTTAGTGATTCATTGCATTATTGTGTACAATAATTCATTATGAAACCATGCGGCGCTTTTACATGATTTCTGGGGGTATTTTCATTCAGTCATTGTTTAAATGCAGTTATTGCAAACATCTGAATTTAATTAAAATTGAAAATGAATGTCCTATTTCTCATAATCAGTTTCAAAACGTGATTGCTTCAAAATTGTGCCCAAGTGGGCAAATTCATTTTACATATGTATACATTGCACATTTGCCCACTTGGGCAAAATTTTGAAGCAATCACGTTTTGAAACTGACAACAAATTATGCTGGTTCACATACATGAATGTAAGAACTGAGAGGGGGGGGGGGGCGGGGGGGTGTTGGCAGTTACACATTACCATACACGATTCAACATAATAGGAGTCACGAGGTGAGGCTACGGGTTATTTTTCAAAATGAAGCTCATGCAAAGGAATTTGTTTATAGACAAAACAACGTTCCTCATCAGCATTTAGACCATTTGATGTTTTACGGTCAAGGTTCAATATGTGTTTAATTTCCTGTTCTTTCTCTCGATCCCTACCACTCTATGTATGCTATTGCATCTGTGACAAAGTACCTAATTTGCAGTATATCATGGTTGTGCACCTCAGCAAAATGCCTAGCCACAGGATACTTGTGGTCAATGTCACTTATTGCTCTCATGTGCTGCAAAATGCGTATAACCGGCTGGAGCGTAGTACTTCCATCGTATCTTAAATTACAATTGCTTGTTAAAACATGCACAACAAATTGAGTTTTGCAGTTTTATGCACCCTTGATTAGAAAAGGTCTTTGTAGAATGAGGTCAAGGAATTTTGTAGTATTTACCTCAATTTGGCACGCCCTGCATTTCGAGCATCTGCAAAACCCTTTATGAGGACTTAGCCAGTTCTTTTGGTTCACCACCTCCAGACTACTTTCAGGGGTGTGGAATTTAATAAAATATTTACTTCTCCATGGGACAGGTTGCTTTATAAATCCACTTGTCCTGTAACAGAATCCACTTGTCCCTTTGTTGCCATGTAGTGCTGCGGAAAACTATGGCAGCAGTCTCATTATATAAGAGCTCTGATATAGCCTCTCTGATTATGCCAGTGCTCATACCATAGTAGTGTTTGAATACTAGCAATCCCCTTATGTTGCCACTTTTCTGCAGCTCTACATACTGGGGCTGAAGGTAGTGGCACTCAATAGTTCCAGGGTTAGAATGCCGTTTGGAGTCTGTGCAAGCCTACTAACTTGCATGTTTTAAGGGTTTTCAACAACTCTTCTCCAGTCTTTTCCTATACTCTGTAAAATTGGAAATTTACTCCTGACAATGGCAGACGTAAACCTTCTTCCAGAGTTGGGAAAAAAGTGGCTGGAGGGAAGCAAACTTGCAAACACTCAGAATTTGGCATTAGCACATCTACTCATGCTAAAATGCAGTTCACAACATTTTCTAGGAATACTATTTCTTGCCTTACTTTTGTATTGTCTTATGAATTCACAAAAGCCGAATAGCTGCTCTTAATGCAAAGGCACTTTTGAGACTTTCTTTAATAACTGGGCTTCTAATTTAGTCTGGCGTTAACCATGACCTTTTGTGGACAGCCTTCTGCTTTTTCACAAGGAGCATAGCGGCACGCAAAGTAGTTTTGTTCAGTGCCAATAACTACTGTGGCAGTGTGTGCCTTTTGAGACAAAAAACAATTTTTGCTTTTGCCAGTGTTTGTTATAATGGTGAGGGCCCGGCAGCTCCCACACCAATAAGGTTTTACAAAAACCATGCCAAAACAAGTCACACATTGTATCCTCTTTTGCTTAACCTAGCTACGATATAATTCTGGCAAATTAGTACATCTGCATGTATGCAAAAAATCTTTTTGCACAGAGCATCTCGCCATAGGGTTTACTGGCCATCAGATGCTCGGGGTGAAAGCTTGAAGCATGCAAAACTGTGTTACCAGCGGCTTCCTTTCCGAATAATTTTGATTATAACTTGTTGTCTCTAACAAAAACTTCCAAATCTAGACTATTTAATCTGGTTTTGCTAATTTGGATCTCAAAGTGAAAACTTAATTTATCATTGATTCCATTCACGAATCTACAAGCACTCAAACTAGAGCCTCTTCACACAAAAAATAGTCAGTGAACCATATCCGTATCACAACATGTTCATTGCAAGCAAACTTATGGGTATTATGGAGCATCTGTTTCTCCCCCTAGGCCATATGCAAACATGCATGTTTAGGGAAAAAACAGGTGCCCATCGCTGTGCCACATAATTGATTAAATAGCTCATTATTACACATTAATTAGGTGTTTCTGAGCACCACTGGATCATAGTTAACAGCTGTGTATGCTTATACAATTTCAGTGGGTGATCCTGCAAATTATGCCCCACTGCCTGCAAGCTGTCTTGATGACAGATGCTGGAGTATTATGTGGTTACATCAATATGACATAAGAAGTTATTTATCATCCCAGGGAATATCATAAATGAATTTAAAGAAATCACCTGTGTCCTTTACTTTTGATGGAAGATTTTTCACATATTCTTGAGGAAAGTAATCAATGTATTTAGAAGTGATATCTAAGAAGTGCTCCGAGGTCTCACGTGTGGGTGGGACAATTCATTGCTTATTACTTTGATGAGGATTTCCCTGGAAGAGAACTAGGATTACAGTTAAGCAATGTATCCTTTTTGCTCATTTTGGTTGCTTGAAATTTTTTTATTTCGTTCATTGGTGAACAGGAGTCCCCTCCCAGGTTTTAAGGTACAAAATGTGGCTTTATTCATAGTTCCCCGGTAATCGCTGTTTAGTATGCATCTACTTTAGTGTACTTTTTGTTTTACTTAAATAACCTCTGCCTCCTCACTAAATATTCATTGTACCATTCAAACCAATGATTTTATGTTAACGTTCAGTATTCATCAGCTTTTCACTATCCTCGAATTTACATCATTTTGACTGGTTGATTTTCTTTCATTAGTGTCACTAGATGTAAAACAGAGTTCTACAATTCTCACATGCACATATCAATTTTCAGTTCTTGCCATTATTCCTTTATTGTAATCCCTGAATCACCTCGGGATTGAGTACTGTACGTAGAATCAAGACCCAAGACCTTCAAGACCTAAATGAGGCCACTACGAGGCTTTATTGGATAAACAACAATGATCCGAAACAAGAACCAAGAAGAAAACTGGGTTCTGAACACCCAACGTAAACCTAGGGACTCACACCGTCCTCCGCATGAATGCCGTTCCTGGCACTCTCCAACGGAGGGCACCGTGCTAAGAAATGGCCAACAATGCCACTCGAGCTTGTCAGGCCAACAATACTATTGACCAGGAAGCAACCGATCCTACAGTCCCCCCGCAAGAATGCCGGTCCCGGCATTCGCCAACGAGGGGTACAGTTCAAATGTTGTGGATATTACTCCTGGGGTGGAGCGAGGGACCTCGGCTCCCCCTGCTATGACTGACGTTTTAGTTTTTGAGTTTTCCGTGAGCTGTAGCAGAGGTAAGAATGCACAGCAGCAGCCGCTTGACTTGCGCTATGTTCCCGTGCCGTCCGGCAAGGTAAACTACAGGCCCCAGCTAGACCCACGGCAAGGCTCCCAAATCACTCCCGCTCCGGTTCGGATAGTCCGCGCAGGAGCAGCAGCTCAACTTATGCTTTGCTCCCGTGCCGTCCGACAAAGAATACAAATGGCCACAGCTAGACCCACGGCAAGGTTCCCAAGTACTCACGCTCTGGTCCTGGTAGATCACGCTGGAGCAGCCGCTCAACTCACGTGTTCCCCGCACCTCGGCACACTTGGGCAGGTTAAATGGTAACGGACGGCAGTTCCTTGCCTCTCGGCGATTCTCCGTGTTTCGGCTCCGGCTCTGTAATATCCGACGCCGTTCTCGGCGTCCGCCATCGTTCTATGCACTTCCTAGCGTGCGCATGCGCCGTGCACTGTCTGTCGGGATCCGTAGTCCGTTCGTGGTTGCTGTACCGGTTGTAATGTTCCCGCTTGTTGCTCGGTATCCTCCTCACAAACCATGACAGTACATCCCTCCTCACATAGGGGCCCCACAAGGGCTGGGTTTCGCAGGATACCTCCTGTGGAACGCCGCAACCAGACGCGGCGCCGACACACCAGAGACCGGCTCCCATGACTGCTCCTCAGGACCAAACCCCCTTCCATGCAACAAGGTACCACAGCTTGCCCCTCCTCCACCTTGAGTCGCGAATGCCCTCGATCTCGTATTCGCGATCTGCATCCCCCTGAACGTCCACCGTTGACGGGGGCCTCCTGGAAACCGAAGGGGGGTGATAACTCGTGAATGAAGCGAATGTAACGTGTAACTTAGAGCACCAGGTTTTCCAGAACCTTTCTGTGAACTGTGTTCCCCTGTCCGACACAATCACGCTGGGCAGACCGTGTAGCCTCACCACTTCCTTCAACAACAACAGATGCCAGCCGTCCGGCCGATGGAACCCCCTTACAAGCTATAAAGTGCCCCATCTTGGTAAGGTAGTCGACCACCACTAGAACGGCGGTACACCCTTGGTCCACAGGCAGCCCCACTATGAAATCAAGGGAAATGTTCTCCCATGGCCGCAAGGGTGTGGGAAGGGGCTGCAGCAAGCCTTGTGGTCTGCGATGGTCGGTTTTCATTGCTGCACAAACGTCGTAGGAAGCGACCCACTCCTTCAGGTCTTTTCTTAGACTAGGCCACCAAAACTGTTGCAAAAGGTAGTCCGCCGTTTTCTCTGGCCCCAGATGGCCCGCACTAGGCGACTCATGGCACCACCCGAATGCTTATTTCTGGAGTCTTGGAGTGGGTACCAGGTTGCAACACCCCTTCATAGGGATCCCATCCTTCACCTGCCACTCCGCGTTGTGAAGAAGCCATTTCTTCCACTCGAACGAGAGCACGCCCTTCTGTACCCCCTTTAGGAAATCTCCAGGCTGGATCGCCCCAATCACGTTCCCGGGTTGGATGATGGAATTCACCGGAGCTGGGGGGGGGGTGTCTGGATCGCAGATTGACGTGAAAGTGCGTCTGCTTTCCTGTTTTCTCCCCCAGGCCTATACGTGATAAAGTTAAACCCAGAGAAGAAAAGTATCCACCGCATTTGCCTTGGTGATAGATGTCTGGCCGCTGTCATGAATTGGAGGTTTCTATGGTCCGTTAAGACCGTAACCACATGTCTAGCCCCCATCAGGAGATGTCTCCACTCAGAGAACGCGTCCTTGATGGCCTACAGCTCTTTCTCTGCTATATGGTAATTCCTCTCAGCCTCGTTCAGTTTCCTAGACATGAAGGCCACCGGATGGAGTACCCCAGATCCAGTATGCCGTTGCGATAGAATGGCCCCCAGAGCCGCATCCGCCTCTACAATGTACGGCAGTTCACTGTTCGGATGAGCCAACACAGGCGCGGTCCCAAAGGCATGTTTCAGTGCAGTAAAGGCTTCTCCCGCCTCCGGTTTCCACAAAAACGCCTGCGATTTTCTTAGGAGCTGCGTGATAGGGGCTACCAAACCCAAAAACCCATCAATGAACCTCCTATAGAAATTGGCAAAGCCAATGAAGCTTTGCGCCTCCTTGAAGTTCCTAGGGGGTGGCCACTCCTTGACTGCCTTGACCTTTCTTTCCGCCATCGTCTGTCCATCCGGGCTCAACATGACTCCCAGGAATTCCACAGATGTGACATGGAAGTCGCACTTGCTGAGCTTGCAGTATAACTGGTTCTCCCGTAAGATCTGCAGAACGGTAGATACATGACGTATGTGTTCTTCCTCATCATTGGAATACACTAGAATATCGTCAATGTAAACCACGACGTAGACATCCAGGATTTCGTGCAGGACGTCGTTCAGAAAGAACTGAAATGCTGCAGGGGCGTTGCAGAGCCCAAACGGCATCACCATGTATTCATAGAGCCCGAACCGGGTCTTGAACGCTGTTTTCGATTCGTCCCCTGTTCTCATGTGCACTAGGTGGTATGCTCCCTTCAGGTCTAGTTTGGTATAGATCTTGGCTGTCTTTACTTGCTCCAACAACACGTTGATGAGGGGCAAGGGATACCATTTTTTTTACAGTAATGGCGTTGAGGGCCCTAAAGTCCACACAGCCGCGGAGTTCCCCGTTGGCTTTCGGGATGAAGAACAGGGGAGAAGCCGCCGAGGATTTCGAGGGGCGTATGAATCCAAGACTTAACATTTTGTCCAGGTACGAGCGTAAGTGTATGTTCTCTGGTTCGGACAACGCATGCAGTCATCCGCTGGGCACGCTCGCTCCCGGGACCAAATCAATCTGGCAGTCATAGATCCTGTGCGGGGGTAGGACCTCGTCTTGGGTATCATCGAACACATCATGGTAGGCCTGATATGCGTAGGGAAGGCTGACCGATATTTCTGCAGCAGTGGCGATGGATAGAGACTTGTTGCACACAGACACCGTTTGTTCTGGGGACATACCGCAACGTTGCGCGCAATAAGCGTAGTCCATGCGTATCTCCTGTGATATCCAGTCAATAGAGGGGTTATGTTTTTGGAGCCAGGGTAACCCCAGGATGACCCTGTCTGTGGGGCTTGGATGATATTAAAGTCGATGACTTCTATGTGCTCCTTTCCATACCTCACCGGAACATCACCGGTGTGTTGCTTGATGGGCCCTGATGCCAATCTTCGCCCGTCGACAGCAAAGACATCCTCCGCTGTTTCCTTGTTTTGCAGATCAACGTGCATACGACGAGCTTCCTCTGCATCCATAAAGATACCCGTAGCTCCAGAGTACACCACGGCTTCCACAGAAACCCACTCCGCCCCTATCAGAAGGTGAATGGATATGAACAGATGTCTCTGGTATGGAGGCTTTGACAGCTGCAAAGAAGGGATAAAACAACGACTCCCAGAATCCCCCTCTCTATTCCTGGAGTCCTTCAGTTTTCCGCCACGCTGTCTACTGTTGCTGCAGTCGTTCTCGGGTTCCTGAATCTACTCTTCTTCGGTTTGGCAGGACACTCCCTTACGAAGTGACCTTTTTTGCCACAGTAAAGGCATAGTCCTTAATTGCGAAGTGACTCTTTTTCAGCGGCCGTTAGGCTGGCTCTTAGCGCCCCGATGTCCAGGGGTTCTGAGCGAGAGGAAGGAGTCGGATCCATGGTACCGGTATGCCCATGTGAAGGCAGTTCTTTGTCTTTTTTCTTGTGATCGGCCCGGCGTTTTTCCAGCCTGTGTTCCAGACGAAGGACTAAGCTGATGAGATCCTCACACGTCACAGGCTGAGGGTCGATTTGGGCTATTACGTCCTTTAATTCCTCACTCAGACCTTGATGAAAGAGCGCCGCTTGTTTTGATGTAGGTCACTTGGTTTCTGACACCAAACGTCGGAAGGAATTCATATAGCGTACCAGCCCAGTGTTGCCCTGACGTAACTCTAGCAGCTCTCTGTCCGCAGTGTACGAATCCGCTCTCCTGTCGAACACCTTTATAAACTCCTCTTGGAAGGATTCCCAGTCATGGAGGAGGGTGTTGTCTCGGCTTACCAATGGCACAGCCCATTGAGCGGCGCTCCCTGCCAGATAAGAAATCAGAAAGGCGACTCTCGCCTGATTAGTAGCAAAATGATTTCGGTTTGCACGAAAAGTGCAGGTCTACTTGAGTCAGGAAGACCTGTACAGTGCTCGGATCTCTGCTGTATCTCTCAGGTGTGGCAAGTGGTATAGACACTGGCATCTCCACCGTTACTGCAGCGGGTGGCACCACTGCGGGAGTCCCGGCGTCAAACGGGTTTCTCTGTAGGTTGTCCATCCTAGCCCTTATATCTGCTGTCTCTAGCCTGGCTGCGGCTAGTTCGGTCTGGACGGCAAGAAGAGCTGCTAGCACATCGTCCACTGAGGCCATGGTTCTTCACCCAACCGGGAGGCTGATTATGACTGGATAAGGTCGGATATTTTGTAATCCCTGAATCACCTCGGGTTTGAGTACTGTACGTAGAATCAAGACCCAAGACCTTCAAGACCTAAATGAGGCACCAACAGACCATGAGTACATTATGAGGCTTTATTTGATAAACAATAATGCTCCAGATAAAGCTCTCTGAAACAAGAACCAAGAAGAAAACTGGGTTCTGAACACCCAACGTAAACCTAGGGACTCAAGCCGTCCTCTGCATGAATGCCGGAGGCACTCT
Organism: Lissotriton vulgaris; assembly: GCF_964263255.1. Classification (NCBI taxonomy): domain Eukaryota; kingdom Metazoa; phylum Chordata; class Amphibia; order Caudata; family Salamandridae; genus Lissotriton; species Lissotriton vulgaris. Next base: position 73,452,541 of record NC_141689.1, read on the forward strand.
CCAACGGAGGGCACCGTGCTAAGAAATGGCCGACAATGCAACTCGAGCTTGTCAGTCCAACAATACTATTGACCAGGAAGCAACCGATCCTACCGTCCCCCGCAAGAATGCCGGTCCCGGCACTCGCCAACGAGGGGTACAGTTCAAATGCTGTGGATATTACTCCTGGGGTGGAGCGAGGGACCTCTGCCCCCCCTGCTATGACTAACGTTTTAGTTTTTGAGTTGTCCGTGAGCCGTAGCAGAAGTAAGAATGCGCAGGAGCAGCCGCTCGACTTGCGCTATGCTCCCGTGCCGTCAGGCAAGGTAAACTACAGGCCCCAGCGAGACCCACGGCAAGGATCCCAAATCACTCCTGCTCCGGTTCGGATAGTCCGCGCAGGAGCAGCAGCTCAACTTACGCTTTGCTCCTGTGCCGTCCGACAAAGGATACAAATGGTCACAGCTAGACCCACGGCAAGGTTCCCAAGTACTCACGCTCTGGTCCTGGTAGATCACGCTGGAGCAGCCGCTCAACTCGCGTGTTCCCCGCCCCTCGGCACACTTGGGCTGGTTAAATGGTAACAGACGGCAGTTCCTTGCCTCTCGGCGATTCTCCGTGTTTCGGCTCTGGCTCTGTAATATCAGACGCCATTCTCGGCGTCCGCCATCGTTATATGCACTTCCTAGCGTGCGCATGCTCCGTGCATTGTCTGTCAGGATCCGTAGTCCGTTCGTGGTTGCTGGCTGGGTTTTGTAGTCCGTATTCGCCCGCATTCGCGGTACCGGTTGTTATGTTCCCGCTTGTTGCTCCGTATCCTCCTCACAAACCATGACATTTATTGACTTATCTGAAAGGTTGCATCTCCTAGAAGTACCAGGTGGCCTGCACCTATATGACAGTTCAATATTTCACTCCCCCTCCCATACTCACTGAACCGAAATAATTGTTTATCTTGAAGATATCTTGAGGTATAATTAGCAAAAGATGGAGGGATGAGTACAATCCATGTGGTTCTACTCTCCCTTTAGGTTAACCAATATATCTGGCATTCTAACTCTGGATCAGGCACACTTTATCTGAGAACTGTGAGTCTCCCTCTTGAGCTCTCTGCTGCATAAAGGTCCTCAAGGAAGAATATAATTCCAATAGATATTCAAGGGTTTTCCTTAGGTTCCCTGGGACCTGACTTTATCACCTCAGGATTGCTTGTTTGGTCTTGGAGTGATTTATTAAAGGCCACAATCCCCCCCCCCCCACCAAGTGTCATACTCGCAACATTAAAGTCATCACATACCCCAGCTGCATTTCCTCCTGGCCCCCTCCTGTGCCGCATCACCATCGGCGACTTGATGTGAATTATAATCCTTGCTTTGTTTGGATAGGCTTTACATTTTGCTTTGTAGCGCACGCTTAACTGTCTGGCTGATTTTGCTTTAATTCAGAGAAAACACAGGGTCTAGGGTACACAACATTTTGCATCCTATACTGAAGCCCTAATGAGGTAGCCACACATCAGTGAATCACTATTGTCACTGCATGGTTGTTTTTAACGTGATGCCGATCATCACGTTCCCCCAACTATGATGAATGTATGGCATCCCACCCTTTAAAACCTTTTGAGGAGTGTACCTCAGTAAGGCATGTATCCCAATTATAGTGGGTTTCTTTTGTTAATTTACAATGTCATCCAATGTCCCACAGGGTATCTCACCGCAAGTGGGAGGATGATGAGATATCCTTTATAGGTGTTTCAGCTCAATAGACCAGCTCTTGTTCCTATACCCAAGTGAGAATTCTTAATCGACTAGAAAGATGTGCTCAGAAAAATGGAGAGTGCTCCTTTGAAGGTTGCCTGGTGTTTATTAGTATGCTGTTGATGCTTTGTACCTTACTACTAAATTTAGTTTTTGACGAGATGCAGCAACTGAGTACAAAAAATGTGTTTCATTTCCAGCTTGTGCAGATCATCATTAATACGACACACTTGGAGATATCCTGCAAGTTCCTTGAGGAATTCATCACCAACATCACCAATGTTCTTCCAGAAACGGTGCACACAACCAGGCTATACGGATTAACAACCTTCAAGGTGAGGTGCAGCTATTCAAGATTATGCTTCTTTGACACTCTAACGACACTGCTTTTCACAATAGCTGTATTAGTTTATCTTACTGTACATTTCTTATAGAGTCACATACACTTTCCCTGTGCATTCCTATTGCTTCGACTTCCCTAGACTTGCTTCCATTTACAATTGGCACCTTGTTTTGTTCTTAGGATGCGCGCCATGCTGCAGAGGAAGAGATTTACACCAACCTAAACCAGAAAATTGATCAGTTCCTGCAACTGGTGGACTATGACTGGATGGCATTGGAATCTAAGGGCCGAGCTAGTGATTATCTGACAGATCTTATTGCCTTTCTCAACAGCACATTTGCTGTTTTTACACACCTCCCAGTAAGTAGCAGCTCTTTTTTATGGTACTGTAGACCACACATGCTAATCTCTGCTTTTCTATTTCTCCTTATCCCTGCCCCTTTCTGTTTGCTATTACATCATGTTTAAGTATGCTTTTTACACAATAGAACAACATAGGGTATAAGAAGATGAAGTTGCATTTATGTACAATTTTTATCATTCAAATCACAGTTTATAATCCACTTGTGTGTTTTGACGATGGCGATCATACTAATCCTTCCATAAGCAGTTTAGGAGTTGCCTTACTTAAGACATTGGGAAGTCGAACAATATTGCATCTCCAATGAGCAGCTGTTCTGCAATGAGACTGTTCTCTGCTCAAGGCCATGAGTGAAATGTTGGGCACAGTTTCCTCTCTTGGAGGCTCAATGAAATACATTTTATCAGCTCTTTGGATGGGAGAAATTACATTAAGCAGCATTTTGTGTGACCTCTAAGAAAAAGACGTGCTCTACTACTTCGCTAAATTATTTTTACATGTTAAATATTCTTGCATAATAGTTTATGGAAACCTCTTTGAAGAGCTATGTTAACTGGCACTATATAAGTATTTATATACTCACAGATACCATCATTTTGAATGATGCTAATCAGAGTGTGTGTGTATTTTGAGCCCAGTTTACAAAGGTGCTCAGTTGACCTCATTTACAAATACAAACTCGGGTTTGTGATTCACAAAATGTGAATTAATACTCACCCATGTAAACTTAACAAATGTTGGTGTAAAACTGGGCATGAGGAATTCTGCTCACTGGACTTGCTTGGAGGGTTCCCAGGCACAGGATGTAACTGAATTAGGTGAACCCCAACAAACTTGCAGTTTTGCTGGTATCCACACTCTTAGAGCAAGTACATCCCAACTTTGCATATGACTGTACATTTATTCTATTTAGGTAATAATTTAGTCCCTGTGCAGGATGGAAATGGAGAGGGAATACCCCAAAATTGGAGGTGGTGTTAGTGGAAGTTCTATCACCCCGGGGGTATTATTTTCTCCATGGAAGAATAAAAAGTTAACAAATGCACTTGTGCTTATTAATGTGTGTATAGTGTACACCTGGTACATTTGATGAATGTATAAGTACTTGCGCACGTGAATATTCATGGAAAGCTATGAGAGCTCCAATGAGCTTCAATTTCCTAGGATAATTAATGAATTGTTTGAGAATTTCTAAGAAGTCTAAAGTTTTCTCCAATTGTAAGCCAAAGCCTAAAGGAGTACATCCTGATGGACACTTTTAATTGCTGATTCCTCACCTTAGAATACTGCAGCACACAGTAGCACTGCTTTGAAAAAAACTTCTCCAGGTCCAGTCAGGAGCCTGGTGTGTATTCTTAGGTATTTACCCCGACGTGACAGAGCAGGACAGCATATAAGAACATCCCCTTTGCATTGATGTTAGTTCTTTTCTTTCTGTGTTTTCCGATACAGATCCAGAGCGCCAACCAATTTTATTTGGAAAGTTCTAAATGATTTCACCATTTGAAGTGTCCTTCAAATCAACAGGTTTCAAGCCGTGCTGCGACTGCAGGAAGCAGATGTTGGCCACAGACCTGTACATGGGGTTGTCCTTGGGGTCTGGGATCTGCCTATGACTTGGAGTTGTGCGATAAGAGCCTCCTCCTGCACCTGAAGGTGATCTGAGACTGGGAGTATGTCACAAGTCCCACTTCTAATCCAAGTCACAGACTCAACTCTGGTCTCGATCTTGAGGTTGTACTTGTGGCCGTCCACTAAGCACTTGAAGTCCCCCACTAAGTCCAAGTGTAAGCAAAAGAAAGCGAAGGGGACTTGACCCCTATCCTGCCACTCTGACTGACGCTCGTCACCTCCTCGTTCTGTAGCGTGGCCTCTTTTTGCATGTCTGACTAGCTTCCAAGTTATTATTAAACAACTGTTCACGTTCTACATCCGAGGGCATGGAAAGGGACAGACACTGATGTCAGCGCTCAGGGGTGGTACTTATATGAGGCTCCTCTCCGGTCACTTCTGGGGTGGTGTGGAGTCCATTAATTCATTGATCTGGTTGGCTCTCTTGGCTGACCTGGATTTGTTGTCCACAATCACTGTATTAACTGATGGGATGAGATTATATCTTTTAGGGGCTTCACTTTTTTCTGATGATGCTTTTGGTGCAGTACAATAAAGTGTGTTCCATTCACGGATGCGATCATGGATGGGAAAATACATTTACCCTTCCCAAATGAATATAGAAAGAACCTTCCTTGTTTTTGGAAGGTGATATGCTGGTTAGTAAGAAGCCCTGAGTTACTGACAGTAAGCTGTGGAGCAGTGGTGACCAGTCAACTTGATGCCCTGGTTGTATTAATCTGAAAGAAACAGTTAAATATAGATTCCTTACCTTAGAATTACCCCCAGGCGTCAGGCTGGATCTTGGAAGTTTTTCATCAGCAGTACCCCTGCGCGTCAAAAGGTGGTGTTGGTTGGCTCCGTGTTTGTCGTTCGCGTCATGGTTGCCAGGATGACGTTGCGGTAGCTACTTAGACGCTGCCCTCGCGCGCTGACGTCAGTTCTTTCTTTTTCCTCGCCAGCCATAGCAGATTCAGAGAGAGAGAGGTACCACCAGTCACTTTTTGACTGACTTTTTTGCCGACTTTTGTCGACACTGTTTTTAGGCTTCGACTCCTGGTGCAAGTCAATGATGCCCGGCTTCAAGGCTTGAGGTTCCTCTAACCACCTGATGTCGGTGACTGATCCGCACCGCTTGTGTCTGTTTATCTTGGAACGCGACCACGACCCCAAGACCTGCTCTGACTGCCAGACCATGAATCCAAAGTCTTTGTGGGAGCAGTCCCAACAGCTTCTCGGGGCCCGGCAATCGGCTCCGCGCCGGTTGAGGTCCTGGTTGTGTGGGAGGTCGAGGGACAGGTCGCGGAGCCACCATCATCATTCCTCTTCCAAGTCTTCGCACTCTGGGTCAGGTAAGTCGAAGCACTCGAAGAAGTCGAAGAAGCATCGTCGCTCTTCGACTTCTCCCCGTCCATCAGGCGATGCGACAAGGGATGCGGCTGGTGCCCCTCCCGTGGCTCCTCGTGCGGAGCCTGAAGAGTCGACTCCGGCCTTCCCTCCCTACCTGGGACCCGGAGCAACCCCTGCCCAACTTCGTCAATTTTACGAAGCGATGCATGCCATCTTTGGGCAGCCTGAATCTGCCGGCGTGCCTTCGGGCCCGCATACTTGGCTGGGGGTCCTATGTTGTCTCAATCCAAAACGATTCACTCTAGCTCCCAGAAGGCGGGCACCTATGCCAAATCATAGTGAAAGTATTAGGATGCCGCTTAATTTCCAAAGCTGGTAGATATAACAAAGCAGTATATGTGAGGTACAACCCTTATAGAAAGCATACCTGTTAATTCAAGTGTATGCACATTGGAAGTCGCTGCTTCCGATTCCTTTGGCGTGGACTCCTAAGTCAATTTGCTCACTACGAAGAAAAATACAACAAAAGAAGGGGGAGAGGCCATATAAGTTCGGCTCTTACCGCAATGTTGGAAAACGTTTTGTTGTCAAAGCCCACCCGTTTCTTACCTCGAGTGGTTATTTACTTCCTCGTACCGCCGTAGCAATCAATTCTTGGTCGGGTCTGCTATACAGGAAGTATTGGTGGCAACCCGGAAGATAAGTCGGAACTAATCTCCTGCGGTGTACGCATCTCACGTACATTGCGGACGCACGGGTTGCCGGGACTTGTAGTTTCTCCTACTCATTGCCTATGTGGGTCGCTCCTCGTTAAATTTTTAAGCGGTGTTATCAATGAATATGTTAATTTAAAAACTGGGGTTATATCCGAATAATTGCTTCTGTTTTACAATATAGATGCCGGCTTAATAGAGGTTTAGTATGATGCGTGGCCGGTTTGGCAAATGCGTGTCACCGTAATGTTAGGACACGTTCCAGGTCCACAGTTTACATGATTTCCTCATGGGGGCAAAGACAATTCATTAGGGGTCCGACGGTGTGCCTATTAGGTGGCGATCACAAACATTTGATATCGCCTGGGATTGAATTCAAAGATTGTAATAAACATGAATGCTAATGATGGAAGTAAAAAGCTCGAAGACTCTGTATAGCAAGGTTCGTTAGGAGAATTTTTTTTACGTTAAGGGTGATAACCTCAGCGGACATTCTCCACTGCAAATCGGATTACAGATTGTATAATTGAGATAGTTTATTTAAACCTGACACAGCCGTGTCAAATTTCAGTATAAGCATGGCTTCTTTTTGGGATAGCTGCAACTCGATGTCACCACCTCTGGGATCTCGTTCAACCTTATGGATCACTGTCCACCGGATATCTCCTTCCAGGTGAGAATTTTTTATCCAATGGTTGACCAGGGGTGCCGAGGATACAGAATTTCTTATGCGTGATTTGTGCTGCGTGATGCGTTGGTGTATTTCCTGATTTGTTTTGCCAATGTATAATAACCCGCAGGGGCATGTAATGCCATAGACAACTATGAGTGGGATACGGTGGCTCAAGTGCTGCCTCAGTGACCGGAGGAGGCCCGGGCCGTACTCTCCCGTGCAGTTGCCGAAGGGAGAGACGCAGTTTACCATCCACTGTGAGCTGAATACTGCAAACTCACAAGGCAGAACGATTTCCACGTCTGTACCCTTCCACGCTATGCCTGGTTGAGGTTGACTGGTTTTTCAGGGGATGTCCAATCCACTCTTATGGACATTCCCATTCATGTCCGTCGCCTATTCAGGGACAAGGCAGACAACGAGCTGGAGCGCTTTAAAGACTCTTGGGCCTCTCCACCACCCGCCCTGCACAGTCTGCTTATCGCCCCTTTTATGACTACGGAAGGGGTGCCCTGCCATGTCCCGCCCAGGGCCACAGGCCAGCGCAAGCTGTTCAGCCCCTGTGCGGCCGGGGATGTGGGAACCACCGCTGTGGTTCTGGGGACCAGCGGGCAGGCCAGTCCACCACTGCCCCCTCTGCCCGCAGCCTCCAAACCCTCCTTCCAACCTTCAAGGGCCACCAATCGTCAGGGGCGGCATCCACTGGAGCACCATCACGTCGCAGAGGTGCGTTTTGCAAATCGACCAAAGGGGCTTCTCCCTCCCCATCGAGGCTACCCACTCCCCTTCCAACCTTCCAGGGCCACCAATCGTCAGGGGCGGCAGGATTCGTCATCACCTTCTCCACTGGAGCACCATCACGTTGGACAGGTGGGTTTTGCAAATAGACCAAAGGGGCTACTCCCTCCCCTTCGAGCCTACCGCCACCCCTTCGAGGCTACCCACTCCCCTTCAAGGCTACCCCTCCATCCATGCCACCTCAGTACCATCGCATGTTGGAGGATCATCTGGCCGTTCTCCAACAGGAAGTTTCTGCACTCTTGGCCAAGGATGCCATCAAGCGAGTTCCTGTCCTATAAGTAGGTAGTGGTTGCTATTCCCACTATTTTCTGGTGCTCAAGAAGGACAAAGGCCTGCGTTCTATCTTGGATCTCAGGAACGTGAACCCCTTCTTCTGGAAGGAGAAGTTCAAAATGTTGTTTCTAGCTCAGGTCCTCTCTGCCCTCGACCCTGGAGACTGGATGGTACCGTTGGACTTGCAGGACGCTACCTTTCACATCCTCGTCCTGCCGGCCCACCGGCGTTACCTGATGTTCACGGTAGGCCACGAGCACTTTCAGTTTACCGAGCTCACCTTTGGCCTTACCAGGGCCCCTCGGCCTTTTACGAAAGTGATGGCGGTGGTCGCAGCTCATCTGCGTAGCTCAGGGGTTCCAAACCTAACAAAGAAGCTCCCTCGTGACCAAAGTTATTTGTACATAAGACTTAATCACAGTAACCAAATGTGAGCGCCTAGGCAAATGGAAGAACCCATTAAGAAAATATTACCAACAACCTAAAAGATATACAATTTTTATTTTCATTTCATTTTGTAAAATACTTTTTCATAACTTATACAAATTCATAAATATTATTGCAGATATCAGATTCCAACATGAATAAATCACAAATAGCATAAATGAAAAACACAATACAGATAATCAAATAATAAAGGCCCGGGAAGAGACAACCAAACACATCACATCAACTCAATCAAACTCAACTCACACATATCCAGACACACATTCACATACATAATATATCTGGGGAACACAATTACAGAAGGACAAAGTAACTGGGATGACCAAAGATAGAAACTGCACAATGGCAGGATGTTATAGTGGCCGTGGTCAACGCGTTTCAGTGGCTGCACGCTGGTAAAATGCCACCTTCATCAGGACCTGCCAGATATACAGCCCCAATACCAGGGGGGCAAGAAGTCACTCCAGCCGGGAAAAATAAAATCACACACTCCAACAATGAGTGTAACTACCTTCCTAGTAGGTACCTATATCAATCTTTTGAAAATAAATACAGGGTTTAGCAAAGTCGTCCTCTACTCACTATGAGCATCAGTAACAGCATCTGCGGAGGATAGACCCCGTAGATCCTTCGTAGAGGAATAATTGTACAGAATTCAAAAGCTTCAATTCCTGAATCTCAAACAATTACTTTCTTTGTTTCTGTACGGCGTTCACGACACAGGAACAATCTGGCGAGAAAACAATATCGCACCGCCCAGAGGTGGGCCTCCAAACTTTTGAAGCCTCTATGATCGATCCGTAAGTTCTTCTCCCTCTTTCTTAATCTTCCAAAAATAACAAATTTTCAATATGTAGAAGGCAGCGAACAGTACTGTAGTCAAGCTTGCCTTTAAATCATGATGCAACGTCTCCCAAAATAGCCGCAAACCGCCGTGTTCACATTCACGCGATAACAAGGGGGCTTAGTCTTCCCCCATCTCGATGACTGGCTGTTGAAGGCAGGCTCGCCACAGGCTGTCGACTCCCGCCTCCAGACTATGGCTCGCCACAGGCTGTCGACTCCCGCCTCCAGACTATGGCCGACGTCCTGCATTCGCTGGGGTTCTCCATCAACGTGCCGAAGTCACACCTGACTCCCTCGGAGCGGTTCTGGACACGACGCAGGAAATCCTCCCGAGCAGCGAGTCCGGGATATTCAGGCTATGATTCCGATCTTTCAGCCTATATCCCTAGTTTCGGTCAGGATGACTCTCCGGCTACTGGGCCTGATGGCCTCCTGCATCCTGCTGGTGGACCATGCCAGATGGCATATGCGGGCTCTGCAGTGGGACATGAAGTTCCAGTGGGCACAACATCAGAGGAACCTGTCCGATTGCATCCAGACCTCGAAGCAAATGCAGTGGTGGCTAACGAACCAGGATTGGGTCGATTGCAGATCCCTCTCCCTTCCCCAACCAGAATTCACAGTGGTGACCGATGCCTCACTACTGGGATGGGGTGGCCACATGGGGGAGGCAGAGATCAGAGCCCTCTGGTCTCCGGCGGAGTCCCGGCTCCACATCAACCTTCTGGAGCTTCGAGTGATTTGTCTTGCACCAAAAGCATTCCTTCCCCCTGTCCGGGGAAAAGTTGTGCAGGTGTTCACGGACAATACTAACGGCATGTGGTACTGGACCCTATGTCAAGAGGCTTTCCGCCTCAGGACAAGGCTGGAACATCAGGGCATTTCCCTGGTGGTTTAACACCTGGCTGGTTCCCTGAACGCCAGTGTGGACGGACTCAGCCACAGGTGGATGATGGATTGAATGGTGTCTTCATTCAGAGGTGGTGCAAGGACTCTTTCAACAGTGGGGAGAGCCTTGGTTAGATCTAGTTGCCACGAAGAGCATGCGCAATGTCAGCAATTCTGCGCGTTGGAATTTCCAAGGCGGATCTCTCTAGGCAAAGCTTTTCGTTGCGAGTGGAGTTGCGGTCTTCTATACGCCTTTACGCCTATACCACTTCTGTCCAGAGTGCTGAAGAAGATCAGGCACGACCAGGCCCAAGTCATTCTTGTGGCTCTGGATTGGGCATGAAGAGCCTGGTATCCCGAGCTGCGACACATGGCCATCGATCCTCCGTTCTGACTGACTCTTCGGGAGGATCTTCTGTCAAAGCAGCAGGGGACGGTCCTCCACCGGAACCTGTCCAGCCTCCACCTCTTTACGTGGAGATTGAGTGGCGGCAGTCGACGTCATTTGACCTGCCTTCCGAAGTCTGTGATGCTATCTTGGCAGCCAGGCGTCCCTCCACTAAGATGATACACGCCTGTAGATGGAACACATTTGTGACATGGTGCGCAGCAGGCTGTCCATCCCCTTTCTGCCCCTCTTTCTGAGGTTCTCTTGTTCCTCCTTTCTTTGTCCCAGAAGGGCTCTGCTCTGAACACTCTAAAGGGCTACCTCTCTGCCATCTATGTCATCTCAGCCTTTCTGAGGCTTCCTGATAAGCCTTCTCTTTTCAAGTCCACTGTAGTAATCGCCTCCTTAAGGGCATTAGTCATCTTTTTCATCCTTTTTTCTTCGTAATGCCTCAGTGGGACTTGAAATTGTTTCTTACATACCTTATGTGCGCTCCCTTTGAGCCCCTACATAACTGTCCTCTCAGGCTTCTGACTTTAAAAACTGCCTTTCTGGTGGCCATCACCTTTGCACGCTGAGTGAGTGAGCTCCATGCACTTTCTTCTAAGTCTCCTTTTCTGGCTGTTCATCCAGACAAGGTTGTCCTTTAAACTCGTCCATCCTTCCTTTCCAAAGTGGTTACTTCTTTCCACATTGGACAGACGAGCACTTTGCCCACCTTCTTTACGCATCCTTCCAAAGAGGAAGTGCGGCTCCACCGTCTGCATCTAAAACGTGCACTTTCATTTTATTTGGATTGCACAAAGCAATAAAGGGTGGATGACTAGATCTTTGTTGGCTACGTGGACACCAAAAAAGGTCTGGCAGTGTACAAACGGACCATCTCTGGGTGGGTTGTTTTGTGCATTAAGGCGTGCTATTCTTTGGTGAAGAAGGAGCCTCCAGTGGGGCTGCGCGCCCATTCCATCAGGGCGACGGCAGCTACTACTGCTTTTGGATGAGGAGTTCCCCTCAATGACATCTGTCAGGCAGCTATGTGGGCATCGCTGCACACGTTAAAAAAACACTACTGCCTGGACAGCCAAGTCCGGAGAGACTGCTTCTTTTGCCGTTCTGTTCTCCAGGACTTTCTGGTGTGAACTTGGTTCGCAGACCTACCTCCGGAGTTGGTATTGCTGGGGTATCTATTCTAAGGTAAGGAATCTATTACTAACTGTTTCTTTCAGATGAACAAGTTACTTACCTTCGGTAACGATATATCTGTAAGAAAGATAGGTTAGTTATAGATTCCTTACCGCCCCACCCCTCCTCCCCTTTCTGTTTCTGTGAATGGACTTCTAGGGTTAAGGTATTCCTTTCAGGGTCCTAGTTTTGTGCACCAGTGGTCAGTGTCTTGCATAGCTCTGTCCTTCTGCCGTGGAAAATCGTGTACAGAACTGACGTTAGCGAAGGCGGCGTCTAAGTAGCTACCGCAACATCATCTCGGCGACCACAACGCCAATGACCGATGCGGAGCCGACTGGCGCCACCTTTTGACTCGCTGGTGTACTGCTGACGAAAAACTTCCCGGATCCAGTCTGATACCTGGGGGTAATTCTATGGTAAGGAATCTATAACTAACCTATGTTACTTACAGATATATCGTTACCAAAGGTAAGTATCTTGTTCGACATGAAAATACATGTTCCCACATTCCAATCTCCACAACTCAAAGACTCAATAACTAACTTGTCATGGAAAATATCACCTGCTCATCATTCAGCCCAGATAGGAGTTTTCTCTTCACATTTGCCTCTCTAACACGAACGGATCCTACCTTCACAGACCAACTCAAGGTTAGTTTGTTCTCTGGATCCAGTAGAGCTCAAAACAAACCCGACTCTTTACCAAAATTTGTGAAAGCTTCTTATGGCCTGTGATCCCCACACCTAGACTCAGTCCCCATCAGTTGCCTTCCAACATAATCAGCGCGATCTACCAGTCATCACTCTCATGCTGTGCCCAAGCCCCTTGTTTCGATTGAGCTCATTCTGTTTACTCGTCTGTCTCCACTGGGGGTCTCTCCCTTCTGTGCCCTCCGCCTGCACTTTCAATAAACAGAGAACAATGGTACACCATGAGGCCACAAGGGTCCTACGGTGGCCAAAGCTATCACTATTTAAATGAGCCTTTCCGACTAACGCTCATGTAAATAGTGGTAGCCTAGGCTAACCCAGGGCCCTTGTGGCTTCATGGTGTGCCATTGTTCTCTGTATGAATATAAATATAGATTACCCCTGGCCGGAATACTGGGGTTCCCTTGTTCATGATATTATAACCCCCTGCACTTGCAGCATTCACTTAAATACCCTCCTCTAGCTAAGTGCCCCACCTACTTTTGCTTTATCTTTGTTCTACCTTGGATTTACTGCCAATAATTCTTATTAACGGTGTCCAAAACTCGCAACTCCTTAACAAACAACTATTTGTTTTAATGTGTACCATAATGCAGGTTCATTATTCTTTTGCTCAGTCCCAATGATGATGGGACTGAATATTAAATTCCTCCAGGGACGTGTCTAGTGACTGAGGACAGTGCTCTCCAAGAGATTACTGTCATCTCTTAATGGCTGAGCTTTGCTTGTGAATGCAAGGATGGAGTCTGACGTGTCATTCATTGCACGGGGCCTTCTTTCATCAACAAGCCCCAAACATTTGGTCCTGTTGGGGTCCTACAGGAACAGGATATGTGTGAACCTGAGACAACAGTGGGAAGAGGAACATGTTGAATTGGCTGGTTTCCATTGGAATCTTGCCTGGTGGATAGTTGATTTCCCGAATAAGAGACGATAGAAAATAATATACATATTGTTTTGGTAATGTGTGTTCGTTTTCATGCAAGACCATAACTGTTCTCTTTTGAACAGGTTTGCGTGCACAATCATCACTAAACTCTGGTGACGCGGACAGATCCACGGGGGAGGCTTTTGAAGTCCACTGCTGGCTGCATTATAGTTTAAGAGTGTTTCATGTCCATCTTCAGGCCTAGCCCCCTGCTGTGGTGCAGTGAAACATTTACAATGTTAAAAATAGTTGGAGCCTGCTCGACATCTGGGTATCCAAAGATCCAGAATCGAGGAACTGTTCTGCTTGCTTCTCAAGGGGCGGGCCCCCAGCATTAGACTTAGGAGGTCGCACAGCCTCCTGTGTGTCTGTGTGTCTGTGCTTTCGCAATAAGACCAGCTCCGAGGGCTGCTGAATGCACCAGCAGATCTTCTACACATGCTGGGGGTGAGGAGTTCATGTGTAATTGAACGCCGCTAGCGCAGGCCAAGCTGGACCTTATCAGGAGTTTTTATCCAGAGTTGCAAACATTCTCTTAATTGGACTAAATGGGTTTGCCAAACAAGTAATCTCTGCACATTATTGGAAATTAGACAAGTCAAGCAGACCCAGGGGAGAGAGAGGAGAGAGGGGAGCCCCCCGTCTTCAGACGAATCTTTACTAGGCTTTGTTCTGGTGGCTACTCAGAGGACTGCTTTAATGTAAGACTGTAGCTTTTAACAGCCATTTCTGTTCCTGCGTCAGTAGTTTGACAGCTGAATATAATGCACTATGGAAATGTCAAGATATCCGACTTTGTTTGAGCAAGTAGATCAAATGAGCACTGGCTAGGATTTGCTAACTGCTTCCCTGTTTTTCCATCTAAATGACTGGTTTGATGTCCGTTTGTAAAGGGCCCCGCTCTTGCAGTGAGATGATCAGGATGCTACTCTGACTTGCTATTGGTCTAGTTCTTAAATGTGTTCGTGGCTATCCATGATATTGTCAACAGTAGGACTCAGAATTTCTGTGATCACTGTTTGCGTTCAGAAATGTCTAGCACAATGGGGCAACCTTTATGATTTCCCTTTTGTCATGGTCCCCACTTTAGATTCAGAACGAGTCATTGGTGTGTGGGATAGCTGAGGCTCCATTGCACACCAGTTGTGGCACCTTCCTGATGCCCATGGAAAATGTTGCTATTTCTTCTTTGCTCTTCCCAAGGAGAGATTAGAGTATGGGGAAGTCTCAGAGACCCTTGGTTGCTGGAAGTGCTGCAGAATCGCACTGCAATTGAGGAGAGTCCTAGGAGAGTGGGGTTTGTAGGCAAGAGCTGCAGTCTTCAGGGTGCAATGAGGTAGGTAATCCCTCGACTGGTGGAAGCAGCAGGGATTGCATAGCCTGCAGAGGAGGATCACCACAACAGTGTTGGGGTTCTTTATCCGTGCTATGGAGTTTGCAATTTCGTGGCGAGACGTGTGGGATGGGGCTATGTGTGAAGCAGTAGGTACATCTTCTTGCACTTACCTCTTTTGATTTAGGGAGGGCTTCAAGATAAGACTTCCCTTGGGCTGGGGTAGTGCGATTGAGATACCCCCCAGTGCCTGATCCTTGATTACTTAAGCCTGCTCTTTCCATTCTTTTATTGTTAATAGGCAAAATGTAGATTTACCCCCATTCCATTTTCAGAGCAATACTCTCTTCTCCTACTGTACCTTGGGGCCCACATGTTACTATTCCCAACAAAGCTGGAGAATCTAATCCTGTTTATTGGAGTGGACAGAATGGTTCCTTGGCCCAATTTGGACATGATGTCCATATCCCTGATGCACTGTGGTTAACTATCTGGGATTCGCTCTTTCTTGCAATCCTTCCTCACTGTCCTTGGCTTTATTTAAATACTGACCAGGTATCCATACCTTTCTATCCAGTGTCTTTCTTATTCTTCTTTTGTAGTCCCTCAGAAAGCCCCAGACCCTAGAGTGCTTTCAGATGAGATGCTTGAACATCAGAGGAGCACACAGAGGGGGCTGTTGCTGTGTCCTGCCTCCATTCATCATGTATTCAATTACTCTGAATATGTGTATAGGAGCACAGGCATCTCTGAAATGCTGGTCATGATTGTGTAAATATGCGAAGAGGATATGTGAAGCCTTTTTTGGTCGAGCCTAGAGTCAGCACGCATGCGCTACTCTGCGAGGCATTCTCTGCGAGGCATGCTTTTCTTTTGACATTAAAATGTAGTATCTGGTTTGGTTTAATAAAGTCATGAAATTCTAATTTGAAATCAAAGCTCTCTCTGAAGCACCATCAGGAGGACGTTAAGAAGTTCTTATGAATTAATGAAATTCCTATATTTCTAAACGAGAATCATAGACCGAGGATTCAGATCTTGCTATTTGACCGTTCCAAATACAGTAGGGGGCTCAAAACCTTTGCCAGATCTAATGCAGTATATTTTTTTCTATCTATTGAAAATGACAGAAGTAGAAGCCTCGATTAAATGGGAGACAACCTCCATATCATTTTTGGGAGGTCTTTTAGAGGTTCTTCAGATTTCTGAGTGTATTTGTGTGGTGGATTGGATTAAAGTCTTGCTTTTGTTTTGAAAGACTGTGTGGTACCTGTTATCAGGTGGCGCCAGCCTTTCTGAATGGCTGGCTAATCCATTCCCAAAGTTCATGTTTCTGTCAGTTCAGATAATTAATTGGAGTAGAATGCAACTACAAATTGCCCTAATTTGGTGAACTTTCCTCTGATAGTTTTCAACTTAAGGAACTATTACAGGAAGGGGACACCGGGGGGTAAGTCCTGAAAAAGCAGTGAACGTCTTATGCCGATGTCCTCACAAATTGCTGCTGTACACAGATGTTTGCCAATATAGTGATCTTAACTATTTCTTCAAGGCATATTTGCGCAGCAGCTGGTTTAGTGCTTAATTATTGTTCAAGGAATGTGCCAATTCAAGTTGGCCTATGTAAAGTTCTTAAGTTGGACGAAAAAAATGATCAAGCATGTACGACCTCTTTCCCCTACCAGCAATTAACTCCTTACTTTACTGTTATCTTGGGAGTCATATTGACTATCACCCAGAATTCACACTTTGTGTTATGAGTGCAAGTCTGACTAGGGCTCCTTGAATTTACACTGCCATCAGGTGATTGGATCTCTCTGTGCCAAACCATGATTTTCAGAGTTCGTGGTCAGTGACACGTTGTTTGATTCCACGGATTTAGTTATCCAGTGTATGATCCACACAGCAGATCACCTTCCCATAGCACATGTGATCTTCAACTCTAAGCTATGGAATTAGAGCTTGCTGTTAACTAATGTAAACTTAATAGTTAAGAAATCAGACCATGCTATTGGTGGATCATGTGAGCAGCAGGATTCTTCCTCCATACCTATGCTTTCACATCCTACGGCTTTTCCACCTGGTAGCGACGACGACTGCAGCTTTAAAAATAGAATTGATTCAGAAAAGGGGGTGGTGATGGACAGAGTTTCTGAATTAAGCAGAATACTCCTACCCAGTCAACAGATCAGGGCTTGATCCATCACCGTTTTTTAGCTCACTGCACTATCCCAGCTCAGAACCTGGCTACATGCAAATTAGTCTGTCCCTGTCCCAGTGCATCATGGGAACAGGGCAAACCAAACTACCAAGCCAATTCTTTTTTTTTCTTTTCAAATTGCTTTTTTTTTTCAAATTGCAATTCTTTAACTGGGAAGGAAACAAGCTTCCGGGGACCGGTTTCTGGCATTACAGCCGTCATCGGCCCGGCTTGCTTGAATCCTGATGGTGCAATGAGCAAGGGACTCGCATCTGAGTATACCCTTCCACGCTTATGGTGGACAAAACGATTCAGAAAAGGGGGTGGTGATGGACAGAGTTTCTGAATTAAGCAGAATACTCCTACCCAGTCAACAGATCAGGGCTTGATCCATCACCGTTTTTTAGCTCACTGCACCATCCCAGCTCCGAACCTGGCTACATGCAAATTAGTCTGTCCCTGTCGAGGGTGCTTGGTAGTTTGGTCTGCCCTGTTCCCATGATGCACTGGGCCAGGGACAGACTAATTTGCATATAGCCAGGTTCTGAGCTGGGATGGTGCAGTGAGCTAAATAACGGTGATGGATCAAGCCCTGATCTTTGGACTGGATAAGAGTGGTCTACTTAATTCAGACACTCTGTTCATCACCACCCCCCTTTCTGAATCGTTTTTGACCACTATAGGTGTGGCAGGGTATACTCAGACATGAGTCCCTTGCTCACTGCACCATCAGGATTCAAGCAAGCCGGGCCGACGACGGCTGAAATGGCAGAAACCGGTCCCCGGAAGCTTGTCTCCTTTCTGGTGAAGAATTGGCTTGGTAGTTTGGTCTGCCCTGTTCCCATGATGCACTGGGCCAGGGACAGACTAATTTGCATATAGCCAGGTTCTGAGCTGGGATGGTGCAGTGAGCTAAATAACGGTGATGGATCAAGCCCTGATCTTTGGACTGGGTAAGAGTGGTCTGCTTAATTCAGACACTCTGTTCATCACCACCCCCTTTTCTGAATCGTTAAAATAGAATTGGCCTCTTTCTATTCTAAAACCGCACTAATGGTGGTACCCAAAACAAAATGTGCATACAAAGACTAGATTTGTAAGAGTAAAAGCATGGCGTCTACGATCCCACAGTCGTATAAGCATCTTGTCCTATCTCCATTCCAACTAAGCTTTTCGGACTGCATAGCTGAGGAACATTGAGACATCCCTTTCACTTCCTCCTGCCCAGTCCAGCCCAATGGCCAAGATTAATGATTGCTGTAAGTGAAGCATTTAAGCCATTAAAGTACGTTACCACAAATGGTAAATGCAATAATTGGTTCATTCTGTTGATGGTGATCTTAACTTGATGTAGAAACACAGTGAACGCAGCAGTGCCATAAATGGGTCTCCTCTGTTTTGAACAAACCGGAGCTAGATTATAAAAACATAAGCATGTAATAACACAAACCAATTTTAACCTAGATGTAACATAATGCCATGGTAGCCACAAAGTAACACGGAGATACTTTAGCTACAACATGGGATTTCGTTATCAGCGGCCGATTAGGGGCAGACCCTTGCACATCACTGCTCACTGAAAAATAGCGTGTGCTTTACAGCCCACCTCACTGTTTGGTATGTACTGTTTCTCATTGATTCATTTTCATGTTTTCACTACTATAGTCCAGCTACATTTTCCGTGGCTTAGTATGACAGCCTGCCTTGACTAACCTCCAAATAGTGCCCATCTGCATCTTCGAGATTGCACAAACCTCGAATTAGATCCGTCTGGATCGCCTGCCTATCAGTTCCTTGATATTCTTTTGAGGAATGGGGAATCTCCCCTGGCTACTGATGACTTTAGGGCGGGTGGCCGCTGAAAAAAAATCCTTGTCAATCAATTAATTATGCAACTTGTATTCCTTCTATTGACCAAATATTCGTATATTGCACTGCATTAGATAAACCTGCTGACGTTTAACAAGTGGCACCACTTGTTACAAATAATTTAGCTTTCCTTTATCCTTGAACAAGAGGATAATAAGACCCACATATCTCCTGTCACAAAGTTGGCTGTTATTATTTCTACAAAAAACTATTAACTATCAAGGATAGTAAAGATTTGACCCTTCAGGGTCTATGTTGCACCGAAATCACGCAAAAGGGAGTTATTTATGCTATTGAGGCATGAGTGTGCTCAGACCATAAACAGAAGAGACCCTGCCAGCCAGCCAGCAGAGCTCAACCGAAACAGTGTGGATATGGAACACAAGGAAGTTCGGATGTAATATAATTCCATAAAGCAAAGTAAAACACATCCCCTTCATTTCCTAAAAAAAAAAAAAAAGATATCCAAGATAAAAAGTAATGTCAAATGTATAAGCACAACATAAATGTATGTGCGCTAGTAAAATAATGGCAACTAATACTTACAAAAGCTGATTAAATGTAAGCAGAAAGACACATGTACATTATTCATTGGAAAAAAACAAAGGTTAAAGGGACGATATGGTTAAGTTAAAAATGTCAGTAAGAACATACTGTTTTAAACTAACGAAAACCACTGACGTTTACCAGTTAGTTTTCTCGAGTAACCTAACTCGTGCCCTAAAGTAAATATAACTCATGCCCCAGCCATGCACAGTGTTATCAGTGTCAATTCAGATGTTCCAGTGATGTTTTCAAAGTCGTCATTTTAGATGTTCTCAATGATGCCATAGAACATGTAATAAGTGATGTTATGTCTGAGGAATGTATCAGGGCATGTTGAGGTGGCGAGTTACAGCTACTTCAGGGTGCCCTTCGCCACATGGATGGCTATATCATGTATCAATATAAAAGGTGTTATTTTAGGTTAGTCTGACCTACAGGCATTGCCAGAGACTCAGAATACCAAAATAATTGTAGCTGGGCTTATTGACTTTGTCATGGGTCATCACATCAACATATATAGAGCAGGCCAATTGGCTTGTCAAAACAGCTCCAATAACAATAGACCAATGTATATTGCATACATTCACACATTACAATGTTCAATAAGTGATTGTCATTAAATATTTTAAATAAAGTCTTTTTATTTAATTGTTTACATGTTTGAGTCCCTTCTTAACATTTTTCAGGGTACAAAGTGTAGCCTTAGAACCAACCACTAGCGGGCCCTGCAAATCTGATGCGCATAAAGCTGCAGCTCGGAGTGCTTTAAAAAATATGGTAAGCTCTCCTGGGATAATTTAACCCCCCCCTACCCCCACATAGACACACATTAAAAAAATGTTTGGGGTGGCACTGCCCCTTCTATGGGCATCACCAGCAAGAACCATTAAAAAAATGTAATTGAAAAAAGATGATTGAAAACATTGACAAGAGAAAATAATAAACAAAAAATGAATTAATGTTCTTTTGCAGATTCTCTTTGAGATTTCAAAACAAAGGGATAGCCCAACAGAGCTTTAATATAGCCAGAGTATAGTTAGTGTTGGTCGAGTGAGAGGTGTATGCATATATAAACCATGAAACTTTCCAGGAAGAAAGGGTGGATTAAACCTTTTTTGTTTTACAGTTTTTTGAAGATTTGCTAAACTTCGTCAAACTGATGAACACTGTGTATGGACTGAGGTCTTGTGATTATTACTGTTTCATACAATCACATGTTGCACAGCACTTGTAGTTCTTCCTTTACCTATGGACAGCATTAGAGTACATGTAATCTCACAGCGAATACTGTTTCTTTCTAAGATGGAAATAATTACTAATTACTGATTGTTTGGCATTACATTTGTATGTCACACAATCACATGTGGCACACTATTTATAGTTCTTCCTTTACCTATGTACAGCATCAGAAAACATGTAATCTCACAGTGAATACTGTGGCTGGTGTAACGTTTTAAGATGGCACCAATCCTTGGGCGTTACTGTTTGACATGCATGAGCATTACTGAGTGTGGACTATGGTGCTTTGAAATTAGTTGTTATCACATTATCACTTTAAATAATTATATGTTGCATAATTTCTAAAACAGTTTATATATCTGGGTAAAGTACCACAAATGCATGTAGGCTTTCAGGCTATGTATTGGCTGGTAAGACTTTCTGAGATGGTGCTGGTGTGAATGTACAACATCCTTAGTCCTTTGTTTATTTTCATGACATTTGTGTTTATATGTCCTTCTTTACTTACGAGAGTTTGACTTGTGATCAAGGGAACATCGGTTCTTTAAATGCGTTGAGTATAACTTTGTTTTAACCTTCCTTTTTTTCGGTGAATTTCTAAAGTTTTTTTTAAACAAAAACACATTTTTTATTACACTTAACTGTTATTTTAACCTCTGTTTTTTTCTGTGAATTTTTAGTTTTTCTAAAATTAAATTTATTTTTTAGTGTATCTGTGGTAGAATAACTGGATATTATATCCTGTGTTTTGACATTATTTTGAAAGGGAATGTCTTTTGTACTGTAATATTAGCAGGAGAGGGTGCACAGTTTGCATAATGTTTCTAAAAAATGTCTGAGTATACCCCAGAGTAATACAACAATATTTGTGTTGAGATTGTCAATCTCCTCAGTTCTTCTAACTCTCATACTGAGACATCTCAGCAAGTTCAATAATATTCTTATACCATACTTTTCATGGCCTTACTATCTGATTTTGTATTAACATCAGTATAGTATTAGTTTTTACTTTGTCAATCTAGTCTTAATGTATTTCATTATTCTCACAAGAGGCTCGTGGGGCTCTTGTGGAGTGGTGTGGCTCACTGGTTGTGGAGTGGTGTGGCTCACTGGTTAGAGGCAGCAGACCCGAGAGCAGAAGTCGGCCCGGGACCAGGGTTCAATTCCTCGCGCGGTAGGGTCGTGGACCAGGGTCAGCGGATTCGACAATTCTCGCCTCGGTGCCTACTCTAACCTGGGGTCCCACTCGGCAACTCTGGGCATTAGCTTGCCTAATCTCCACAACGGCCCCATTAACGCCGGGGATGCCTGGCTCCACCTTGGGGATTCCCAGTAGGGACCCTCCCACAGGGAAAGCCAGGACGGGTTCCCCAGCGGTATACAGCGCCGGGACGCCCCTTTGCTGGGGCAGCTGTGCGCTTTACAAGTATACAACATTTACATTTACATTTGCAAGATCGTAGAGTTGTTAATTTTGTTTAAAAGTATTGTATTAGAGTGCTTTTTCATGTGTTCAGTTATTGTTTCATGGTAATCTATAATAAGGGAGTCATTTAGATATGTTTGTTATATATTTTTAATAAATTGATAAGTTTTGCCTTTCGCTCGCAGGAGTCGAACATAAAATCCCCTGCATGGACTGCAAGTGGGCTGTACTTCCTGTTCGGCTCTTGCAACACACTCATGAGATGTATATTTGGAATTAACTTAAAAACTTTCTTGTAATTCTGAATATAGTTAAGACATTAGAGATGTTGATTAACTATGATTTTGTTCCATTCAATATATAGAGCTATATTTTCTTATGCTCTTGCAAGAGGCCCGTGAGAGGAAACTCATCCCAACAAAGAGTTGTGATAGGTCCATATGGCTGTCTTTATTTATAAAAGGTAGATTTTTTTTTTTGGTTTATTTGCCTATTGGAGTTTGCTGTAGGTAGACTGTGTTGCCTTGCTCTGTTTGCCTCTGTTTTGGCTTAGAAAAATGTCTTCATGAGATTCTGATGAGCTTCCTGGAGCTGTTGCACCACCTGAGCAACTCAGGCTGCTAAAGATTCTTTGGCAGTTTGTTGACATGAGGCCAGGTGGCAAAAAAGTCTCTGCAAAGTATGTCATCTGCAAACAACTTTGCACAAAGGAGTTCAATAGAACATTATGAGTACCAGAGGCATGTGGACACACCTCAGGTCTATGCATCCATAAAGGAGTTCTCTGGCACAGTTAGTTCATACAACAGGGGAAGTAGAAATAAACCGTACAGTATGAGTACCACAGGCATGTGGGACACCTCTGGTCTATGCATCCACAAAGGCTTGCTCCGGTACATTTCATGCTGTGGAGCTGGACAACTCTTCAGGGACTTCCACCTCATTTGAACCTGGAGACACTGTGCCTAGCCAAGGTACTGAGTGCTGAAGCAGATAATAATCCTGCTTATCTTAATAAACTAATTTTTTCTGCTTATATTTTCATGTGAAATAAGCCGGTCTGCACAATGACAAGCTTGTTGACGATCACAAATGCCCCTTCATGTAGTAGTTGTTTTCTAACAGATTATTTCACAATTTCCCTCAGTTTGTTTTTAAGGAGATGTTTTTTTCAATTCCCCAAATTTCTTGTTTTAGTTTAACACTATTCTAAAATGTAAAATACAAAAACTGTTTTTAAAAAAAGTTGAAAGCACATAAATATAAAGTTGTTCAAAATGTTAACAAAAATGGCTCTTTTCAGAGTTACTCTTTAGTTTCCTTCTTAAAACTGTTGTGGGAGTTTTGTGAGAGCTAGGAAAGCCCATCATAGTCAGTGGCTCTCGCAAGCCTACGGACTTCAATCTACCCCAATTCACTCAAATGTCCTCCAATCCAATCCACTTCACCCCTATCTACCTAACTCCACTCCAGTGCACCTGACTTCACTCCTCCAATCTACCCCAGTCCCTTTTACCCCACTCCACCCCTCAACAATCTACCCTACTCAATTTTCCACAATCTACCCCATGTCACTCCAATCTACCCTGCTCTACCACAATCTACCCCACTCCAGTTCACCCCACTCACCACCACAATCTGCCCTACTCCGCTCTACCCCACTCCACCACAATCTACTCCTCTCCACTCTAACCCTATCACCCCAGCCCCCTCCAATCTACCCCAATTCACACCAATGAACCACACTCTACTAAAATCTACCCCACTGTGCTCCAGTCTACCCCACTCAAACCCACCCCTATCCACCCTACTCCAGTGCACCCAATCCACTCCTCTCCAATCTATTTGACTCCACTCCAGTCTACCCCACTCCACCAGTCCAATTTACCCTAATCAATTGCACTCCACTATTCCCCAATCTACCCCTCTCCATTCAAACCCAATATATCCCACTCCACACCGATCTAACCCACTCCAATCTACCCCATTCTGCCGCAATCTATCCCACTCCACCACAATCTGCCCCACTCCAGTCTACCACAATCTACCACACTCGAACCTGCCCCACTCTATCACAGTCTACCACAATCTACCACACACCACTCAACCCAAATCTACCCCACTCCACGTCACTCAAGTCTATCCCACCACACTCTACTCCACTCCAATCCAACCCACTGAACTCTCATCTACCCCACCCTACACCATTCCAATCTGCCCTACTCTAATCCACCCAATCTACCCTATTCCACTCCACCCTAATCTACCCCACCCCACTCATCCCCAGTGTATCTGGCTCCAATCCAATTTAGACTCCATTCCAATCCATCCAACTCCACCCCATTCTATCCCAATTTACCCCACTCCACCCCAGTCTACCTCACTCCACTCTACCACACTCTATTCCACTCTACCCAATCTACCCCACTCCACTCCACCACATGCCACCGAAATCTACCCTACTCCTGTCAATCTAACCCATTCCACCTCATCCGTCTCCAATCTACCCAACCCACACCATGCCATCCACCCATCACACCACTCTACCCAACTCCACTACAATCCAGTCCCCTACAATCCAATCTACCCCACTCCAAATAACTCCACTCCTATCTATCTCACTCCATCCTACCACACTCCACTCCAATCTACCCCACTTCACTCCAGTCTACCCTAACATAATCCACCCAATCAATCCCACTCCACTCTACACCAATCTGATCTACCCCAATATATCCCACTCCACTCTGCCCAATCTACCCCACTCTAATATACCTTACTCCACTCCTTGTCAGTCTACTCCCCCTCACCCAATCTACCTCAATTCAGTCAGCCAAACTCCAGTCTGCCCCATCTACTCATCTCCAATTTACTGCACTCCAATCTACCCCACACCATTCTACTGCACTCCACCCCAGTCTACCCCACCCACTACACACCACCCAAATCTACCCCACTCCAATCTATTTCACTCCAAACTACCCCAGTCTGCCCCACTCCATTCTATCCTACCCTATTATAACCCACTCAGTCTACTCTACTCCTATCTGCCCCTTTCCGCACCAGTCTCCCCCACTCAACTCTACCCCAATCCATCCCACTCTTCCCCAATCTACCCCACTCCACTTTACCGCAATATATCTCACTCTGCCCCGATCTACCATACTCCTATCTATTCCACTCCAATCTATCCCACTGTAATCTCCTTCAATCTACTCCTCCCCAGTCTACTCCACTCGACCCTAATATACCAGCTCCAATCTCTCACACTTATCCACCCAACTTGCCCACTTTAATCTACTCCAATCCAATCTACCCCAGTTCACCCCACTCTATCCCCCTCTACGCCTACTCCTCTTTAACCCACTCCATTCTACCCCACCCAATCCCACTCCATGCCACTACTTTTTAGTCATGCTGAACACAGCCACACTGGTGTAAATAATGGCTAAGACACATTATCTGAAAGAGACTGGTTAGTGATAGATTCCTTATCTTAGAATATCCCCAGGTGTCCGACTGGATCCGGAAAGTTTTTAGTCAGCAGTACCCCTGCACGTCAGAAGTTGGCGTAGTGCGGCTTCGTGTTTGTCTCTGGCGTTGGATGCGCCAAGATGACATCACGGAGACTACTTAGGTGCCACCCATGCGCGCTGTCAGTTCTTTTTCGTTCTGCGCCAGCAAGCGCAGATCCGGTTAGAGCAGTACCCTAGTCACTTTTTGACTAACTTTTTTGAGACTTTTGTCCCTACTTCTATTGAGTCTTTGACTTCTTGTGCCTCGTAGGGATGCCTGGGTTTAAATCCTGAGGGGTCTGTCGCCGTACGATGTCGGTAGCCGACCCACATGACGTCTGTCTCTACTGTCTGGAGCTCGACCTTGACCCCCCCACCCCTGGTCATGTTCCGACTGTCTGACCATGGCTCCAAAGACTTTGCGTGTGCGGTCCCGAAAGCTGCTGGAGGCCAGGCAGTCGTCTCTGCGATGTTCATGGTCCAGGGGTCGCTGAAGGGACCAACCGCGGAGCCATCACCATCGCTCCTCGAGGTCAAAGGCTTCACACTCGGAATAGGGTAAGAGACATCATAAGAAAAAGTTGAAGAAACGTTTGTGCTCTCCGACGTCACTCCCCCCCCCTCCCCCCGTCGGTCTCCAGACGTGGGCGAGGGGGCCGGGGGCACTTCCCCCGCTGCTCCGTTGGAGCCTTTGAGTCCCGTGGCCTACCCACCTTATCCGGTTCCATTGGCAACTCCGGCTCAGGTGCAAGATTTTATTGCTGCCATGGCCCTTCCTTGCCACCGGCTCTGGCGCCGAAGGGTCCTCCGCCGGCGGCTCCGGCCTGGCGCCGCAATGGGTCCCGTTCGTCCCACCTCCGCCCTTGCCCTGTTTTCCGGACAATTTTGCTCCGGGGTGGGACTCTAATTGGGACATGGAGCCGGATCAGTGCCGACCGACGCCGTTGGACCATTTGTATTCCCCTGTCCCTCCCCCGCCACGGCAGCCTGTGTCACGGGCAGTGGAGGATGGGGACGACTGGGAGGGGTCCAAGGACCCTCCTGCACGGCAGTGCGAGTCTGAACAGGAGTGGACGGAGGAGTCGGAGGATGCAGGTTACCTTGACCTCTCCTCGGAACTGTCTCCTCCTGCTGTCATGGAGGAGGGAGCCACATATACTGTGGTGCTCGTGGAGCAGCTGAGGCCCTTGACCTGCCTACGGCCACTCTCAAAACCAACCTCCTCACTGAAGTTCTTCACCCGGCGGCAAGCTCTATGGAGGCTCTGCTTCCATTCAATGAGGCGTTAACAGATGTTTTGATGGGCACCTGGTCTAGACCAGCCACAGGGGTTCCTTTGGATAATACCGTGGCCAGGTGTCAAAGCCCGGCACCGGGTGACCCTGCCTTTTTAACGAAATACCCAACACCAGGGAGCCTGGTCATCCAGGCCTTCACTTCCATAAGCGCATTCCCTACCGCTCCGCTGGATAAGGACTCTCGGGCTACGGCCAAGTCCTTGGGTCTCTTCACCACACGCCCAGCCACGTCTGCTTTTCGTTCCTTTCGTGGCCATGGAAGGGGCGCCCAAACACATTCGTTCAGCCAGAAGCCTGCGCAAAACCAACCACAGCGCCGACGTGGTGGCACAGGGGCCAGCGTCTGGGTTAGTCCACCTCTGCTCCCGCAGCATCCGCCTCAAAGCCTTCCTAGTGCGAGCTTTGGGGTGCACCCCACGCCGGTGGGCAGCAGGATTCAACATCACCTCCCCCACTAGAGAAAGGGGGCCTGCGCTCTATCTTGGACCTCAGGAACGTCAATCGCTTCCTCCGGAAGGAGAAGTTCAAGATGTTGACTCTGGCTCAGTTCTTGGCTGCCCTCGACCCTGTAGACTGGATGGTAGCGTTGGACTTGCAGGACGCATATTTTCATATCCCTGTCCTGCCGGCCCACCAGCGGTTCACGGTCGGCCAAGAGCATTTTCAGTTTGCCGTGCTCCCCTTCGGCCTTACCAGTGCCCCTCGGGTGTTCACGAAAGTGATGGGGGTGGTCGCAGCTCATCTATGCAGATTAGGGGATCCAGTCTTCCCCTATCTCGAAGACTGGCTGTTGGAGGCGGGTTCGCCCCAAGCAGTCATCTCCGACCTCGAGACTATGGCGGACCTCTTGCATTTGCTGGGGTTCTCCATCAACGTGCCGAAGTCGCACCAGAGTCCCTCTCAGAAGCTCCCCTTCATCGGAGCGTTTCTGGATTCGACGCGGTTTCGGGTTTATCCTCCAGAGCAGCGAGTCCGGGATATTCAGGCTATGATTCCGATCTTTCAGCCTCTATCCCGGGTTTCAGTCAGGATAACCGTCCAGCTCCTGGGCCTGATGGCCTCTTGCATCCTGCTAGTGCAACATGCCAGATGGCATATGCAGGCTCTGCAGTGGGACATTGAAGAACCGGAGCCTTAAGGGCCCGGCAGCGCAGGGTACGCCTAAATCTTCGAGTTCTCCTGCCTGGTCGAACAGAGACACCGGACACTCCGTTGGCATAGAAGATCGTATTTTACTAGCTGCAGCCAGCACAGTTGTCCCCTAAGTACAGAAAGTATGTTCAAAGGAGACTGCTCTCGAACTCCGTGGCACACGGGTTTATATACATTTGAGATACCCAATGAACAATCCCAAGACATACCAATCAGACAAATGCGAGGGGCTCGGAAAGCAAAGTATTACGTAACTTCAAACAAGCTTGGTTGTTGGCTGTGTTTGTTACCCAACCCCATAAGCTATTTGTAAATGAACCCACACAATCCAACTTGCAGGTGAAGAAACACATTTGTATGTTTAAGAAGGACAGTTGCTGAATCAGAGAGTTCATGGAGGGATTGGCGAAGGACAGCAGATAAGATAGCCTCAGGAAAGAATGGTGCGAACCTACAGATAGTCTGAACGGGGATTAGTTAATGAGACATCGCTGCGGCGGGAGGTCACCGACCGTTGCCACTCCATCACGCCACTTTGGCGAGCACCGAGGCCACGCCCCCTCTGGCCCACTTTCTCGCCCACTTTCAGCGCGCTTATATAGACGCTGTTTACTAGCGTCCTGCCCAGTCTTGCGAGTCCTCCTGAGACGAAAGCCGGGAGCGGACCCTAAGCAATTTTATCCTGAATAATAGCTAAAATTGTGTGTATTTACTTTGTGTACCTGCTTTTAAAACCACTAATTCACCTGCTCATTTCCGGTTCCCCGCGCAGCTGATTCATCGCTGCGGCGGGAGGTCACCGACCTTTGCCACTCCATCATGCCACTTTGGCGAGCGCCAAGGCCACGCCCCCTCTCGGAGGCCACGCCCATGTATTCTTTCCCCCAACTCCTATAAATCATGTGCCATCACCGGACGTGCAGCGGACGAGCGCAGCGGGCATGCCGAATGCGCGCCAAAGGCGCGCCTAAGGCAAGCCCGTCTGCGCCCGTCCGCGACCAATCGCGCCTAGGGCCTAGGCCCCCCCACTTGTCCGGCCCACTACAATATTCATCGGCACAACTACTCGCTCTTCAGGCCTGCTGGCCCATTGAAGCTTCTCTGACCACCCATATCAAGAATCTGGGCCTCACAGCAGCTGAAACTCCTCTTGTACCTCTCACCCCGTCCCTCCCTCCCCTCCTGCCCTCTCCACCCCGTCCTAACCCTCCAGCTGGACCCAGTCAGGTCCCACTCACCATGTACTATCTTAATACGCGTTCTGCGGTTAAGCACTGCCACGAACTATCAGTTTTGCTTGATATCCATAAACCAGACCTCCTATTCCTTACGGAGACCTGGTTTTGCGACAGCTCCCTCCCCAATCTCCTTGCCTCTCTTCCTGCTACCTACTATGCCCTCCGGGCTGACCGCCCAACGGGTAAATCCGGAGGGGGTGTCGCCCTGATCGCTAGAACGGATCTACCATTCCAACCTCTCAGCTTTCCCCCGATAGGCACGTCCGACTTCTTAGTCGCTCGTTCTCTATTTTACAATACTCCCCTCACTTGCCTACTTATGTACCGTCCTCCCCAACCCTCTCCTACCTTCCTGGACGGATTTCAAGAACTGGTGGCCTCCCTAGCAGTCAACAATTCATCCGTCCTGGTTCTAGGCGACTTCAACTTCTGGCCTTCCGACCCAGCCGAATGCTCCACTTCCAAGGAATTCTCTGAAACCTTACGCTCTCTTAACTTCATCTCGCATGTCCACTCCCCGACCCATATACAAGGGCACACTCTCGACCAAATCTGGTCTCTGAACTGCCCTATTGCCTCCGTGTCCATCTCTCCCTGTCCCTGGTCTGATCACTCATTGATCTCCCTCTCCTCTCAACTCGGTCCGCCTATCAAGCCCTCGCACCCTAAAAACATCTGGGCCCTCTCTTGGGGGCGGGTAGATCTGGCTTTATTAGCCTCCTCTCTCTCCTCCTCCAGCCCCGATCTGTCCGGCCTGTCCTCAGCGGATTAAGCCAATTCCATCAACTCGTGGCTACTCTCAGCATGCGACTCCATCGCTCCTCTGAAGCGAATCTCCTCTAAATGGACAAATGATTCTAACCTGTGGTTCAATAACGAACTGAAGGCACAAAAACTTGCGGTCCGCCATGCTGAACGAGCGTGGAGAAGACAGTACTGTCCCAACCTCAAATCACACTACACTTCCCTCTTGCAGCAATATAAGAAATCCATTTTGTCCACCAAAAAAGAGTACTTCTCCTCCAAAATCTTAGTTGCGGAGAACAAATCCAGAGAAATTTTTGCCATCATCAACAAACTCGCATACTCTGATAGAACCACTCTCAAACCCTCCCCCTCTCAACCTCTTTGTGATTCCCTGAATTCCTACTTTTTGGATAAAATTGCGACAATCAGGGCCAATATTCCTCCCCCCTCCCCCTCCTTCCGCATCCCTCCTTGTCCCCCGATAGATGCCCGCCTCGACTCACTCCCTCCCTTAACAGCAGATTCTTTTCTTTCCCTCCTCCCTCTGGTCAAATCTGGCTCCCCTCATGACCCTTGCCCTGCTCACATTCTTGCCCACGTCTTCACTAACTGTCCGCTACCCCCTCTCACTTTTCTTAACTGCTCCCTGTCCCAGGGCGTGGTCACCCCCGCTCTCAAATCTGCCATAATCCTCCCCATCCTAAAAAAACCTGGCACAGACCTCTCTGTCCCTGCTAACTACCGCCCCATCTCCCTTCTCCCTTTCTTAGGGAAAGTCCTAGAGCGGCATGTCACCAAAGTACTATCTACCTACGCGGAAGCAAACCAAGTCCTGGCTCCCCGCCAAGCCGGCTTTCGCCCGGCTCATTCCACCGAGTCGGTGGTGCTTTCAGTACTGGACAACCTTAGAGAGGGAATGGACACAAACATCCCCCAGGCCCTGGTGCTTCTCGATCTCTCTGCCGCATTCGACACAGTGGACCACTCCATCTTACTCTCCCGTGTCGGAGCGGCAGGGATCGGAGGCACCGCCCTGGTAAGGCTTTCTAAGTGAACGCACCCAGGCAGTTCGCCTGGGTGACTTCTGGGCTGAACCGCGGAAGGTAGTGTGCGGGGTCCCCCAGGGCTCCTCCCTCTCCCCTCTACTGTTTAATCTGTATATAGCACCCCTCATCTTCGCTCTCCAACAAATGGAGGTCTCCGTATACAACTATGCGGATGACCTCCAGCTCATTTTTTCCCTCTCTCACTCCCCTGATTCCAAATCTAAATTCCAATCCACCATGCTTTTCATCCAGGACTGGATGAATCACAACCACCTGAAACTAAATCCAGATAAGACAGAGCTTGTTCTGACAGGTGGTTGCTCCAGTCCCTGGTCCCCTCTCTTCTGGCCTTCCTCACTTGGTCCCCCCCCCACCCCCTACCTCCTCCGTCAAAACCCTGGGCATAAAAATCAATGATCAACTCACTCTGCACTCCCAGGTGAGTTCGGTGGTCTCCTCCTCTTTTCTATCCCTCCGCACTATCCGCAAAGTTTCCCGCTTCTTCTCCTTCACAGCCCTGAAACTCATCGTACTTGCCATGGTCATCTCCCGCTTGGATTATGCCAACGCCCTCTACCATGGCATGCCCGCCTACAATGTACGTCGACTTCAGCTGGTCCAGAACCAAGCGGCCCGCTTGGTATACAACCTCACGAAATCCCATCACGCCACTCCCCTTTTAAAATCCTTGCACTGGCTCCCTGTGCGCGAACGCTCCCTTTTCAAGGTGGGCTGTCTCGCCTTCCAGGCCCAGCTAGGCCGGTCCCCTGCTTTTATCTCCTCAGAGACCAAACCTTATGTCCCCCCCAGGGAACTTCGCTCCTCTTCTCACCACTTACTCACAGTTCCTCGCTTTCGTCGAAAAAAATGGGGAGGGTCTAAATTCTCCACTCTGGCCCCCATGTTTTGGAACTCCCTTCCGATTCAACTCAGATCCTCCACTCAATACCAGCCCTTCCGAAAGCCCTTGAAAACCTTTCTATTCTCTAAAGCTTTTCCCTCATAATTTCTCCTCATTTCCCTCTCCCTGAGTCATGACCTCAAGGACTCTGCATACTGTAGCGCCATGAAACCTTTTTGGTGTACGTGCGCTGTATAAATATTTTAAAATTCAATTCAAATACATGGATTGTTGTACTCGGGCTGACCCTCACACTAGACTAGTAAATAGAAGCGAAACGGTTACTTAGTATGTGAATGCAGGAAAACGACAAAAAAAATACCTGGCTGGCCGTGCTGCCCGAGTGAGGGCAACACAAAATGGAGGCAAGTCGCAAAATGGCAGCCGAACACAAACAAAGTCGCAAAATACAGAACCTCAAACCCTCCTTTTGCCATTACTCAGGCAAAAGCACCAAACTCATGTTAATCTGAGTCGGAGTCGACCTCAATGGCCATAAGGTCATCAAATTGTTGCTGTACCATCATCCTAATATTCTCTGTCTTCTTGGACACAGGTGTTGGGACACACATAGTGGCAAGTAGACCACAAATGGCGGGACCACACTGTATACACAGGCAACAAGAAAATATGATGGATAATATCGCTCCAAGGAAAATTAGTATCTTCCATCCTCAAACAGACAATAATCCCCAGAACCATCCTACCAAAGACCAGTCTCCTTCGTCCTGATGAATCGACTCGGAGATGGTATGCAATTTGGAGATGGCCTGGTATATTGTTGGAGCGTCATCAGGAACGTAAATGCAGCAGCTAGATCCAATCAATCTACAGACCCCTCCTCGGCCTGCTAGGATAACATCTAATGCAATCCTGTTCTGCAATGTCATGAGACAATCAGCCTGAAGTTCTGCTGTAATGTTACTTAAAGCACCTATAGTAACATCAATGGTGGTCTCGACCACACGAGTCAGCTGCCTGATATGCCTACTGTTGACCATTGGACCCCAGAAAGTGAGAAATCCTTTAAAGAAATCACCTCCTTCTTGTCCCGCTGTATCTTTGGCGTCAATTATCACTCTACCATATCTGTTTCTTTGATGACCTGAAGGGGCAGTGTATGTAGGGGGAAGCAAAAAGGCTATATAGCATGTTCCTGAGAAGTCAGACGGGAGCCATGTATAGGCTCTGTCCTCACAGACAAAGTATGTACCCTGAGATGGAACCAATGGAGGGGAATTCTGGGATGTGAAAACATACATATGGGAACAATTCTGTTGTATATCAGTCTTCTTGCTGTTAATCTGAAGGCAAAAATTACCTTTATGGGGTACTGTCCATACTGGGGGAGACTTTCCCTGCTTTGTTTTATCACTAAGGCTAGTGATATAGTGAGTCACATTCCAACCTTCAAATGCTCGTTTCTCATCGATGGGTATCTTATTCTTATCTACAATCTTAGCCATTGATACTATTCCCTTTATCAAGCTACTATGGCTAAAATCCATTCCGCTCCAGAACGAACCAATGGGGTATCTTAGTCGATTATGGTATGCGGCTGAGAACATAGCCAAGTATGCCCAGGCCGATCCTTCATAGGAGAAGGGAAGGACTAGGTAGGGCATTCCTTTATGCGTGCTATGAGGCATGAGTCCTCATACCCAACAATCAGTTATGTTGACAGCTAATTGGTGTTGGTGTAATAGTTAAATGAACGAGTAATTCAGGTATTCAATCCTTCTTATCTGCTCATGCGGGGGAAGGGCATGTGTCTGATGTTGAGAAACAAAGAGGCGAGAAGGCAAAGAAGTAGAATCAGAAAAGGGTTTTGGCTGTAGAAGATGAACAATCCAACCCGCAGCTGCTAATAAAATGCATAAAAACATTGAAATACACAAAGTACCGCCAAATCAACTACGCAATAATTTACAGTATTTCTGCTTCATCTCGGTCTTCTTATTTTCCCTACTTGATGTACCATCCATCCTTTCTTAAAAATGTTGTTGCTCACGGCAATCTTCCTCAATCACTTAGCTGTAGTTATTTGCTTTTATGACACTGCAAATCCTGGGGGTCCTAGCCACCAAAACAGGGTACAGTCCAAGACTCCTACCGTGACCCTGCAACGGGGACAGATGGCACATCAATAATCTCGTAAAAATTGCAACAAAAGGAATAAAAATTTTTTTTTAAAAAGGAGTTCAAATGTCTTTGATAGTTCTAGGCCTGAGGTTGTAGCGTCTCTTATTCGATATAGTCTGATCTTGAAACAATGTTTCTGGATTCGTGGTGTCTATTCGAAGATGTGGTGGTATAGCTTCTTGAAGAATATCATCATCTTCTTTCTCGGACTGAGTTCCATCCAACCGGGCGCTACTATAAAATACCCAACGGGCAATCTTCTCTCTTTCGGACTCACCTATGTCCCTGCGGACCCACTGGTCGAAGGGCAAGGGCAAGGGCACCTTTTTGCAGTGCACGCCGTGAACCCAGTTTTTCTTCCCCTGGACTTTCACCGCCGTGTGTGTGACGAGGAGTACTAGGCGAGGGGCTGTCCAACGGGGCTCCAGGTTTTTGGTTCTCTGAAAGTTCTTCACACAGACCCAATCCCCAGGTTTGATAGAGTGACCTGGGTCTGTGGAGGCTTCTGGCAAAGCACTTCGAACCTGTTGACGAAGAACACTCAATTTAGTAGTCAAATCATGTAAGTAATCAATCAACATTGGGTATGGTATGTCTGAATACTTTTTTGGACGAGGGACTCCCCAGATATTTGCTGGGAGTCCGAAAACCACCTCGTAGGGGCTAAGTCCCACTCGGAATGCACAGTGGTCCTGGTAGACAAGAGAGCTAAAGGTAAAGCGTCAGGCCAGGCAAAACCTGTGCTGGCCTGAATCTTTGCTAATTTGAGCTTGAGAGTGCCATTATAGCACTCTACCAAACCCGCTGATTGGGGATGGTTTGCCGCATGGAATTTCTGTCTAATACCAAGACCAGCACACACTTTTTGCATAATTTGGCCCACAAATTCACTTCCATTGTCACTCCAGACAATTCGCGGCACACCGAATCTAGGGAACTCTTTAAGCAACATTTTAGCAGTTGATAAAGCAGTGTTATCCTTCAAAGGATAGGCCTCTATCCATCGGGAGAAAGCACATACCACCACTAGGATATACTTGCGGAGGTTGCACCGATCCATGTGTATATAGTCCATTTGCAAGACTTCAAAAGGGTATGTCGGGGGAGCAAAATGACCTGCTGGAGTTGGGGTTCCCTTTCCTGGGTTATGCATTAGACAAATAATGCAGTGTTTCACCACATTGTCCGCACACTTCGGAATACCTTCATTCTGCCATACCGGAGCCAAAACCTTACATATACCCTTTGCACTGATGTGGGCTGGACCATGTGCCATAGTAACTACAGGCAACACATAGGCATCTGGCAACAGCCAACGCTGGTGCTCTGACAACTCCGTCCAACATCCCATTGCATCTAACATTCCCGTGCCTTCTTTCCACTTACTCAATTCTTTCTCTGTAGCCTCTCCTTGAATTGATCTTACACTCTCTATGGTGTCCTCACACATTCCAGCTTCTTTGACCCAGTTTGCAGGGCCCGCAACATACATGCGACTTGTGGCATCTATAGCTGTAGTTTTTGCTACCTCATCCGCAAAATCATTCCCACAACCAACATCATCCGTGACCTTCTTGTGTGCGCTACACTTTGATTGCTATCTGTGTAGGCAAAGCAAGTGACTCAAGAAGGTCAGTCACCAATTGACCATGCTCTATTTTCGTTCCATGAGATGGAAAAAATCCTCTCTCCTTCCACAAGCGACCAAAACTGTGCCACACCAAAGGCGTATTGGCTATCTGTATAGACATTCACTCTTTTCCCTCATGACAACACACACGCTCTGGTCAAGGCTATTAACTCAGCTGCCTGGGCTGAATTGTGTCTAATCCGTGCTGTTTCAACAATCGTATGCAGGGTATTAACAGCATAGGCTGAAGTTTTTTCTCCATTAGGGAGTTTGAAACAGGAACCATCTACCCATAGGATCCCATCCGAGTCCTTAAGTGGAGTATCCTTCAGATCAATCCTGCCTTTCGTTTCCTCCTCTGTGCGGAGAAAACAATCATGCTGCTCCTGAACATGTTTTTCATCTGGGAGTGGTAATAATGTGGCTGGATTTAAAGTGTTACATCGTTTAATATGTACATGACTCGCCAAGAGCGTTAGCTCATATCCAGATAAACGAGCACTCGTGAGGTGTTGTGTTTTAGTTCTGTTTAATAAAGTGTCCACTGCATGTGGTACCATAACAGTAAGTGTGTTATCCAATATTACTCCAGCAGATTGGCGGATAGAGATTGCTGCAGCTGCTGTAGCTCTGAGGCAGCTAGGCAATGCTTTAGCTACTAGGTCTAATGTGGCTGAAAAATAGGCACATGGCCTCTGTTTATCTCCAAACTGTTGGGTCAAGACTGACAATGCACAACCCTCTCTCTCATGGACATAGAGCCTAAAAGACTTACTATAATCTGGGGTACCCAACACAGGAGCAGAACACAGAGCAGTACGTAAGCCAGAGAAACTCTTCTGGCACTCCTCAGTCCAAGGAAGCGGATGAGGGGTATCCTTCAATGTAAGTGCTAACAAAGGTTTAGCTAATAAGGAAAAATTGGGGATCCACTGTCTGCAATAAGAGGTAATGCCCAAGAAGGCATGCACTTCTCTCTGTGTAGTCGGCACAGGCACTTGTGCAATAGCATGAATACGTTTTGGGGTCAATCGCCTTCCCTACTTCGACAAGAGATGACCTAAGTAGGTAACCTTTTGGCGGGCAAACTGCAACTTGGAGGGTGACACCTTATGATTGAGATCAGACAAATGATGCAGCAGTGCAACAGTCACTTCCCTACAAACATCCTCTGAATCAGCAGCCACCAACAAATCGTCCACATATTGAATAAGGATAGCACCTGAAGGCAAAGGGAAAAGTATCAAGCTGGGATTTAAGAGGGACTCTCACAATAACCTTGTGGTGCGCTTTTAAATCGGAAACTTCGACCTCCTAAAGAGAAGCCAAAAATATCCCTACTCTCCTCAGCGATGGGAATGCTGAAGAAAGCATTCTTCAAATTGATCACAGAAAACCAAGCTGCCGAAGCAGGTATCATTGTCAGCAGGGCTGTGATGTCCGGGACCACAGGAAACTGTGGGACAACGATTTTGTTGACTTCTCGTAGATCAATCACAAATCTATAAACAGGGGGCTGGGAAGGATCTGTTCTTTTAAGAATCTGCAACACAGGACTATTGCACACATTTCCTCTCGTTTCCTCAACCACACCCTTCTGAACCAAATCATGAATATTAGCCAAAAGCGCTCTCTCACCATCACTAGATATTTTGTATTGAGGAATACGTGGCAATTTGACATTGGGCTTAAGTGTAACAACATAAGGTGGAATTTCAAGACGGCCCACATCATTTGGGCCTGTAGCCCAGAGCTTTTCAGGGAGAGAAAGCAACTCAGGTGAAAATTGGTCTTGAGACAAATACATTGAAGAAGTCAATTTCCTTCCTAGTGTGAGATGCACACCAGAATGAGAACAATGTAATGTTGCATACGACCTTTTCAACAAATCCAAACCCAATAAGTTCTAACCACAACTAGCTGTCAAAATAAGTGGAGCCTCCAAGTTATAAGGACCAATTGTGATAGGCAGTGGGCAAGAGACCGGATTACAGACAGGGGCGCCAGAAAATCCTACAGATGTATTCATTGAGCCAGACAAAGGTGCCCCAGGGAATTTAGAATGAATGATAGAACTTCTCGTTGCACCAGTATCCAAAAGAAATGGTTCTAAAACACCCATAGTATTGACGATAACATAAGGCCCATTCTGGTCTACTGGAATCGATACAACTCCCTCACTTTGTCCATGGCTGTCCTATTCAGTGTGGAAACCTTCGTTCCCATTGTCCACATAACAATCATCAGTGTAGTATTGTGCAGACTGAGCTTTCTGTTGATCGAAATAATTCGTAGCATTCGGAAGAGGGAAAGAACGCTGTTCTTGAGGGAACACACCTCTTCCTCTACCCCTGGATGGTGACAGAAAACCACATCGACCACGTGGAACAGACATCCCATTACTACGCTGTAACAGAACTGGGCAACTATTCTTAAAATGGCCATCCTCTTTACAATAAGCACACTGGTTAGGACCCAACAAAGGTCGTGGAACAAAAGGCTCTGGTTTTTGAAATACCTTCTGAAATTGCGGAGGCTGGGGGAACTGACGCTGAGGAAAACGTGGAGGATACGCCTGTTGTAAAAGGACCTTAGTTTTCAGATCTCTATTCTTCTTCTCTTGCTTATCTTTCTCCTCTTTCTCCCTATTCTCATAATATTGTGCAGTGGCTAATATCTGGGCAGGAGAGGTAACTGCCCATGAACTCTCGGAACTTTTCAATTTGTTGGATAACTCGGGCAGTAAGTTAAATACAAACTTGTCCACAAACAAACGTTGGCCACCCTCAGTAGTCATGTCCTGCCCGCTGTGATCAATAAATGTCTCCTCGAAACGAGTAAAGAAGTCAGAGACACTCATCTATCTTTTGTTTACATGCAGCCAGCTTATCCCAATTTACTCGTACTGCGGGCATCATTGTCTTCATTAGAGTAATAATTCTACCAGTGAGTTCCGTAATCAGAACATCAGGCTTCGCACCACCCACTTGCGTTGCGTCTGCGGCTTGTATAGCAGCCCAATCACCACCTAATTCTACTGCATGGTCCTCTCTACGAACCCGAGCCCATAAGGATTGCGGGACTACATTCCCAAATAACATATCGATATCGGCTAAGTTCATAATACAAGCCTCAACCGTCTGGGACAATTCTTTATAGTAACCAGCAGGGTTTTTACGAGGGTCCGGCAGAGTCTGTTTAAGAGCCAAAACTTCAGACCTTTTCCAGGGGACATGAACCCATACACGTTGAAAGTGGGCTGGTACGGGATGGGCGCCACCCACTGCGTCTCTCCATACTGGAGGAACTTGACGCATCGGATAGTGCTTTAATTCCTGTCCGACAATAGGATAACATTTTGGAAGAGTCAAGGAAGAGAATATCGTTCTAAAAGCAACAAGCGCGTTTATAGCCTCCTCGACTTTTTGTCCCACTGTAAGACCCTTGTCAAAATCAGCCTGAACTCTCAACAAATCCGGGGGAACGGTATCCAACTCCATATCCTCCCATCCCTTAACCAGAGTGTCACACATAACATCAAAAACATATCTCTGGGTGGGCTCGGCCCATTGGTGGAAAGAACTCATAATATCTTGTGCACTATATATATTGGACCTTCCTTAAACCACCTGCGAGCGAGAGAACCCAACACCTTTTTCTCGTCTGAAAGCGGAATTTGCCGACGGGATTGCCGTCGAGAAAGAGCCGGAGGCATATTTAACGATCCAAGTAAAGGAGAAAAGAAACCTGAGACAGCGTCTACCAGTCGCTTATGCGTGGTTCGGGTATCACTTAAAAGAACAGGTGACATAAGGGAAGTGGAAGGCGACTCCGGCGGACGCGTAGTAGATTGCAGAGGCAAAGAAGTTGACAACGAGGGAGGTGGGGGCTGAATTATAGGGAGGGGAAAATGTGGGGGAATAGGAACAGGCAAAGCAGCAATGATCGGTTGTGCAGGTGGCTGGACAATCGGCAACTGAATGGCCACTGGCTGAGCGGGAGGTGTAGTAGCACGTTGTGCATAGGGTGGAGGCAACCTCAATAAGCGGGCCATTAAAGGATCTTCCTCAGGGTCCCTACTCTTCTCTGGAGGGGAAATAGGCAATGCCGGATAGCACCTATCTATCGCCATACGATGTTGTCTTTCCGTTATCGCCATCACGTAATCAGACTCATTATTTGCAAACTGTTGGGCAGCCTGTGTATTCGTCATACCTTGCACTTTCCTATCTCTTTTTGCCTGCTTTATTTCTCTGTTTGGCTTCTTTTCGCTAGAGGCTGAAAGAGTCAAACATTGACGGCCTGGCATTTCTTTTAAATAGACTGGTTTCTAAATTATCTAATACATCGATATCAAAGCTACCATTCTGTGGCCACTGCAGAACACCATCCTTTTTAGTATATCGGATCGATGTCTCATTAAAGGTAATGGGGCCGATACCATGTTTCGAATATAACTCATAAGTGGGAGTTCCAACCGGAGGGATCGGACAAGAGTCCTCCAGCTGGGAATACCTATCACAAGAACAACAACACCAGCGTTTAAACTTACTGAAACCAGGCATCGTTATTTCACTGGTCTCTTCTTATTCATCAAGGGGTTAATGCCAATAACACTGCACAAACGTACTTACCCCATGGCTTCGGCCACTGCAGAGGCCGAATAGAAACCCAAAACAGAAACAAAACAAATTTGTGGGAGCGACCCACCAAATACTTAACTAAGTGTCTTCTTACACCACCGGAGGTCCGTCTACCATCTCGCAATAGCAATCATCACCGAAAGGACCAAGGCAGGGCGGCAGTCAGGGCAGCAGTCGTCAGCAGCCGTCCGCAAAAAAGGGGGGAAGCCCTGCTGTAAAGACCTTCGGTCCACTAATGACATGCAGGGGTGGCCGGTCGTGTGGTGCGCTTCCTCCTGAATTTCTTGCTGGGCTCCTCACAATCCTCAGGCTGAACCGCTCCCACTGAAGCCGCCCCACGCTGGGCGTCAATTGAAGAACCGAAGCCTTAAGGGCCCGGCGGCGCAGGGTACGCCTAAATCTTCGAGTTCTCCTGCCTGGTCGAACAGAGACACCGGACACTCCGTTGGCGTAGAAGATCGTATTTTATTAGCTGCAGCCAGCACAGTTGTCCCTGAAGTACAGAAAGTATGTTCAAAGGGGACTGCTCTCGAACTCCGTGGCACATGGGTTTATATACATTTGAGATACACAATGAACAATCCCAAGACAGACAAATGCGAGGGGCTCGGAAAGCAAAGTATTACGTAACTTCAAACAAGCTTGGTTGTTGGCTCTGTTTGTTACCCAACCCCTTAAGCTATTTGCAAATGAACCCACACAATCCAACTTGCAGGTGAAGAAACACATTTGTATGTTTAAGAAGGACAGTTGCAGAATCAGAGAGTTCATGGAGGGATTGGCGAAGAACAGCAGATAAGATAGCCTCAGGAAAGAATGGTGTGAACCTACAGATAGTCTGGACGGGGTTTAGTTAATGAGACATGGATTGTTGTACTCGGTCAGACCCTGACACTAGACTAGTAAATAGAGGCGAAAAGGTTACTTAGTATGTGAATGCAGGAAAACGACAAAAAAAATACCTGGCTGGCCGTGCTGCCTGAGTGAGGGCAACACAAAATGGAGGCAAGTCGCAAAATGGCAGCCGAACACGAACAAAGTCGCGAAATACAGAACCTCAACCTGAAGTTCCAGTGGGCACAGCATCAGGGCAACTTGTCCGATCCTGTCCAGATCTTGGAGGGCACTGCACGACAATTGCAGTGGTGGCTCACGCATAGCGATTGGGTCAATGGCAGATCCCTTTCCCTTCCCCAACCAGAGCACACAGTGGTGACGGACGCGTCCCTCCTGGGATGGGGCGTCCACTTGGGAGAGGCGGAGATCAGAGGCCTCTGGTCTCCGGCGGAGTCCCGGCTCCATATCAACCTTTTGGAGCTTCGGGCGATCTGACTTGCACTGAAAGCATTCCTTCCCTCTGTACGGGGAAGTGTAGTGCAGGTGTTCATGGACACCACCACCGCCATGGGGTATTGCAACAAACAGGGTGGGGTGGGGTCATGGACCCTATGTCAGGAGGCTCTGCGCCTCTGGACATGGCTGGAACATCAAGGCATTACCTTGGTGGTTCAACACCTGGCAGGTTCTCTGAATGCCAGGGCGGACAAATTCAGCCGCAGGTGCAAGATGGATCACGAATGGCGTGTGAACTTGGACATGGTGCAAGGTCTCTCTCTGCAGTGGGGAGAGCCTTGGTTAGATAGATTTGCCACTGAAAAGAACGTGCAATGTCATCAGTTCTGAGCAATGTCATCAGTTCTGCACGTTGGAACTTCCAAGGCGGCACTCGCTCGGCGACGCTTTTCATCGCAAGTGGAGCTGTGGTCTGTTGTATGCCTTTCTCCCTATACGACTTCTGCCCAGAGTGCTGAAGAAGATAAGGCGCGACCGGGTCCTTGTGGCTCCAGATTAAACACGAAGATACTGGTATCCCGAGCTACTCAGCATGGCGTTCGATCCACCGATTCGACTGCCTTTTCGGGAGGATCATCTGTCGCAGCAACAGGGGACTGTCCTCCATCCGAACCTGTCCAGCCTCCACCTCCATGCGTGGAGATTGAGCGTCGTAAATATTTAATTTACCGTCTTAATTTCTATGCAGGTAAGTACTTAATCAATAATAACTCAATCGGAAAGAAAGAAACAGAGTCCGTGGTGTTAGAGTTCTTAGGGGTTTTATTCCTTAAAAAGGAATCGTTCCGGAACTGGATATCATGTTCCTGCAACCACAAGGGGTTCAGGAAGGGATAGAGCAATATTTTATTGACAATACATAGCTTATATACTTAATTCACATCATAGGAAGCAATATAGTAGGCTTAACAGCTGAGAGAAGACAAGATAACAGCATCCACGTGTTACTAGTACGTAATCAGAAGGCGTGGACTAGGCGTGAACTAGAGGTGTGCGCTAGAAACGTCACGGGTAGGTGTCATAAGTGGGTGGCACAAAACGGAAATGTTGCAATGTCAGCAGAAATCGGAGGCTGGGATGCGCGCGCAGCTGCATGACGTGTGATTGACGTGAAACTGGAGGGTGCAGGGGACTTGACATTTACACTAGCGGAAAGAGACAGAAGTCTGGCATGTCAGATCAACTCGTACTTCTATCATATCTGATATCTGATGTTTGGGAACCATATTATCTGAACGGAAAAGGTCTCTGGGGCAGAAGCTATTCTATACTGACTGTGAGTGCGTGTATAAGCGCCTAAGTGTCTGCATGAGAAGCGTGGGGGCATGGGCCTTCCATGGGAGCATGGTAACAGAGGCTATGAATTACTTGCACGGAGACAGGCCGGCCCTTCTGCTCTGCAGCTGGGGGGATGTTTACTGAAACTAGTAGGCAGGAATGTATTTTCGAGGAGCGGAGCAGATAATTCGAAGGTTGTAGTCAGTCTTGGCAGGCAGCAGGCTGAGCTAAGCGCGGTGGGCCGCGCTGGAAGTAAGTCAGAGTTCACGGGTACAGAGACAGCCTGGGCTGAGGCTTTCATAGTCAGAAGCCAGAAAAAGGCTCGATGGCAGAAATTCAGGGCCTACTTCGCTAGAGCTAGAGCTGGAAAACGTGTAAAGTACACTACAAAAAGACGTTGGCATAGCATACTTAGGAACGGACTATTCAACCCATTCAGGGTGGGTTTGAAAGAGGACATGTTAACGTTGGACGCAAATGTATTTGCGTCTTCATAGCTGGCACAGGAGGGAAGTTACATGCACTTTAAGCTGGTACATGGAGACGGTGGGGTACACGCTAGGGAACACAACTTGACCATAAAATTTATATTTCCTCACGGCGACAGTTAACAGCTTTCAACTTTCCTCCTGAAGTCTGTGATGTCATTCTGGCAGCCAGGCGTCCCTCCATTAAAACGGTATACGCCTGCAGGTGGAACAAATTTGTGGCATGGTGAACGGCAAAGGCTGTGGATCCCCTTTCTGCCCCTCTTTCCGAGGTCCTTATGTTCCTTCGCTCTTTGGCCCAGCAGGGCACTGCTCTGTGCACTATCAAAGGTTATCTCTCGGCCATCTCCGCCTTTCTACGGCTTCCAGATCAGCCTTTTCTTTATAAATAGCATGGGACGCACGTCTGAGCATACCCATCCCAATCTGGGTGACAAATGCAAAAACAATTGATGGACAGAATGCAGAACAATGTCATACATTCACCCCAGTACAGAGATCTGGGCCTAAATCCATCGTTTTTTTGCACTCCACACCACCCCAGTTCAGACATGGCCATATGGTGGGATGGGTATTCTCAGACGTGAGTCCCATGCTCTCCACACCACTGGAGTCAAGCTATCCTGACTGATGACGGCTGATAGCCAGAAACCGGTACTAGGATGCTTGATTCCGGTCCTTGAAAGACATGGATTGGCAGTTCGGGCTGGACTGTTCCCATGAGGCACAGGGTCAAG
Source organism: Lissotriton vulgaris (assembly GCF_964263255.1). Classification (NCBI taxonomy): domain Eukaryota; kingdom Metazoa; phylum Chordata; class Amphibia; order Caudata; family Salamandridae; genus Lissotriton; species Lissotriton vulgaris. The sequence goes on from NC_141689.1 coordinate 73,496,575, forward strand.
GCTGATTTGCATATGGCCATGTCTTAACTGGGGTGGTGTGGAGTGCCAAAAAAACGATGGATTTAGGCCCAGATCTCTGTACTGAATGTATGACATTGTTTTGCATTCTGTCCATCAACTGTTGTTTTTGCAAATGAGATAAGGAACCTTGTGGATCAAAAAGACAACCCACCCGTTTGTAACCCCTGTCCCTCCATCAGTAGAATCAGCTCGAGCACATACCAGGCATGAAATCGGGTTAGCAAAAAGAGGAGACCTCGGCGAGGGGAAAGTGGTCAGACTTGCTTTAATCGCAACCGAATCTCTGACCCGAAAAACTGTGTTCGTAACCAGTAAAGAATAAAGGCCCCACGCTCTGTTTGTGGGGGTGCCACACCACCGTCCAAATGTCTGTGCCAGTGACTGCTTGGTCCATGAAGTCCCAATGCTTTTCGGACATTTGCCTATTACACGCCACTTAAAACCAAAGCTGGGCAGCCTGGTAGTATCGAAGCAGCTGCACTACCGCAAGAATCTCCTCCTGCTTTGAAATGTATATAAGGTGTTTATGGAGGGGAGGTCCATTCCCCTCCACCCCCATATAAATGTGTATTTGCGTCTTCATAGCTGGCACAGGAGGGAAGTTACATGCACTTCAAGCTGGTACATGGAGACGGTGGGGTACACGCTAGGGAACACAACTTGACCATAAAATTTATATTTCCTCATTCCCTCCTTGTTCCCTACGGACCCTTCATGATATATCGATCCTCATGAATCGATCAGTTTGTTCTTGTAACATCATTTGCTCTTCTTTCTTTCTTTCACGTCTTGAAAGAAAACTGGAATGTTCAATGCATGATGTGGCACACAGTCCACAAATCGCTGGCCCACACTGTAGGCACAGGCAGCAACTGAATACTAGGACTAGGCCAATGCCTAGGAAGGATAGGATCTTCCATCCCCAAGCGGTTAACGTTGTCCAGAACCAACCGGACCAAGTCCAGGTGCCTGGATTCTGATGTATCAGATTGGCAATTTTATGAAGACGTGTAATAGCTTTGTATACAGATGGCGCGTTTTCTGGAATGAAAACACAGCAACTTGACCCGATGACCTTACAGGCTCCACCTCTATCTGCCAAGATGACGTCAATAACAAGACGATTCTGAAGGACAACAACCCGCATGGCGGACTGCTCTTCGGTTAAGTTACCTAGGGCGGAGGCAGTTTCATTCACTACTGCTTCAAGTGTTCTAGTTAATCTGCGTATTAGTTTACTATTTTGGACAGGGCCTAAAAAGAAACAGAATCCTTTATTAAAATCGGTGTATTGTTCCCATGCCGTTTCTGTGTAGTCGACAAGCGGGAGATCTCTTCTGAGTCTATTCTTTACTAGATTTGTATTTCTGTGATAATCAGGAGGGGCTAAAAAAACAGGTGGCAGAAGGAATGCAATATAACAGGTACCATCCCAATCTGGAGGTAAACGTATGTATGCGGTATGACCACAAACAAAATAAGAATGACGGATAGCTTTAAAGGACGATTTACCATGATCACTGAATTCGACCACAGTAGTACATTTACTATGACCTAAGTGTACTGAACCTTTCTTCCTGACACATAATTCACCAGTGACTGGTAATACTGACATAGCGGGCAGAACTGGTGCAGCTTCGGATTCAACAGTAAGAATCATAAGGTTAATTGTGTAATTACCTAATCCATATACTTCATTTTCTAGATCAGTTCCTATTCTAGTGGGGAGTCCCTCCTTATCAGGGTAACAGACATCGAGCAGAACTAAGTTCAAGTTTCCCCAAACCCAGCTCCCTTTGAAAACAGCAATATCAGGATCTAAGGAATTAATTATTTTAAACCATGCACCACAGGAGCCATTGTGAGTGAACGGGTACGGAAAGAGGGGCAGAGCTCCCTTGTAATTCTGGTAGGGAGGGAGTCGGCCACATATCCAGCAGTTTGTAGCATTATTAGTCTGATGGGAATGGTGTAGCATACTAATGAATGTGTTGTTGCGCAGCGCGAGTCTGTAAGAAAGTTCATGTGGAGGTAACTCGCTAAAAGAATGTTCAGCAGAAACATTGTAAGCAGATTGTTCACGCTTGAAAATAGGGTAATAGATAGGAAGCAGTATACTTGCAACAATCAGAAGACTTAGAAAAAACATAATTAATAATGTCACTATACAGTGACTACGCAGTGATTTGCAATATGTACGTTTCTTGAATTGTCTCTCTCTCTCTCTATCTCGATCTAGGGGATACATGTCAGAAACTATTTAACCGGTTCACCTAGGGGAGGACTTAAACAATTAAACTGTCTGACTTGCTAGATCGGAGCTTTAATTTATACTCTTCTTGGGGAGTTTTCTCTCGTTCTGAAACTTTAAAGTCACTAGGCTCGATACAGTCTTTGGAAGGGGTGGACGAGCCTGGGTCTGGTTTCAGTTCATTGCATAGTTTAATATGGCTCGTGTGGATCCACCCCTTTCTGCCCTCCACCTTCACTGCTGTCCTCGTAGTAAGAAGGACGGTCTTCGGCGCTTTCCAGCGGGGCTCCAGCGGACTTTTCCTGTCGAAGTTCCTTATTAAAACCAGGTCCCCAGGGCGGACGTCATGCGGCTTTACATCAGTGTTGTCAGGGAAGGCTGCGGCAACCTGTGAACGACATGATTGGAGTGCAGACATCAAGGAGGCAAGGTAATCTGTCAACATGTTACAATCAACATCAGTAATTTTCTTAGGAATGGGCGTCCCCCACATATTCGGTGGTCTACCAAAGACCACTTCGTACGGGGATAGTCCTGATCTCGAGTGGGCAACCATTCTCATGTAGAACAATGCTACTGGCAGGGCGACTATCCAGTCGACCCCTTTCTCTTGACATATTTTTCCAAGGCGGGTCTTTAATGTCTGGTTATGCCTCTCTACAAGGCCTGCGGCTTCGGGATGTCGGACACAATGGAATTTCCACTGATATCCTAGCAGCAAGGAAACTTGTTTCATTAATTCGGATGAGAATGGCTGTCCGTTATCTGAGTACACGACACGAGGCAAGCCGTATCGTGGGAAGAATTCTCGAACCAGCTGCTTGGCAGTGGTCGGAGCAGTGTAATCTGGGACTGGATATGCTTCGGTCCAACGGGAAAGTGCACAGACAATTACGAGGACATATTTGAATCCTCGACAACGGTCCATCTGGATATAATCCATCTGGAGGACTTCAAAAGGGTGATCGGGAGGATGAAATCCACCTTGCTCTACAGGGACGCTTTTACCTGGATTGAACTGACAACAGATCATGCAAGTACGCACTTTCTGTTTTGCTGCTGCTCGTAAGTGTTTATTGCTCCAGAGATTTTGTAAACTGTCTAACATCGCTTTTTCTCCTAGATGTGCTGGACTATGTGCTGTATTGATTATGACTTGAACCATAGAGTCAGGGAGAAACCATGTAGATTTTCCCTTCGTCATCCAACCTTGATCTGTCTGGATCCCTCCTAGCTCAGTCCATTTCTTTATTTCATCAGGGGTAGCATGTGTCTGAATATCGATTACATCTAGTGTGGGATCCCTGACTGTCATACAATTTGTCGGTCCTATTGTCTTTGTCATGTTAGTTGTCTGAGTGTGAGTCAATGCTGTATGTTTTGCTGTCTGGTCTGCCAGGTCGTTACCCTGGGAGACAGAATCTGTAACTTTAGTATGTGCTTTACACTTCATGACGGATATGCCTGAAGGCAGATGTATTGCTTCTAACAGTGCTTGAATGAGGGGACCGTGTTGGATCTTGGCACCATGAGAGGTCAAAAAACCTCGTTCTTGCCATAACATTCCGAAGTCGTGTACAACTCCGAACGCATAACGGGAATCAGTGTATATGTTGACATTTCTGTTCTTGGCTAGTATACAGGCTCGGGTCAGAGCAATAAGCTCTGCCGCTTGAGCAGACAGTGTGTCAATACGATGTGTTTCTTTAACTTCAGTTTCAGTGGTCACTGCATACGCGGCCACTAATTCTCCTGTACTTGTTCTCATACATGAACCATCCACATAAAGTGTCAGGTCTGGATTTGTCAATGGAACATCTGTTAAGTCTCGTCGAGGCTTCGTTACTGCATTAATGATCTCTATACAATCATGCGGGGCTGGATCTGTCATACTTGTAGGTAAGTGTTGCGGGGTTCAGAATGCTGCAGCGTCTGATTTCTATGTGTGGCTGGAATAGCGTTAATTCGTAACCTGTCAGTCGTGCTATAGTCAAGTGCTGAGTCTGGGTTCTGTTTAAAAGAACCTCTACAGAATGTGGAACTTGTACTGTTAACTGATGGCCTAAAACAATTGAATCGCTCTGTCTGATTGCTAATGCTGTTGCTGCTACTGACTTTAAGCACGCAGGGAGTGCCTGGGCTACTGAATCCAATGTACTTGAAAAATAAGCGCAAGGCTTATATGAACCTGCTTGATCTTGGGTGAGGACAGACAACGCTGTGCCATCACGTTCTGTAACAAAAAGTGTAAACGGTTTACTGTAACATGGTGTCGCTAAAACTGGTGCTCGACATAATGCTTTCTTTAATTCCTCAAAGGCTTGTGTGTGTTCCTGAGTCCAAGGAAGGACAGTCGAAGTCGCTGCCTCCTGTGTCGTTAACTGGATGAGTGGTTTGGCTAGAAATGCATATTGAGGAATCCATTGTCTACAGTACGAGGTGAGGCCTATGAAGGCCCGCACTTCCTTTTGTGTCTGGGGTTGTGGCATATTTATAATTAACTGAATGCGATCTGGAGTGAGCTGTCTCCCCACTTTGGACAGCAAGTGACCCAAGTACACAACTTGCTGAACACAGAATTGTAGCTTCGAAGGAGACACCTTGTGTCCCTTGTCGGCCAGAAAATGTAAAACTGTCAGTGATGCTTGTTCACATTCGGGCTCACTTCGTGCGGTGATCAGCAGATCATCGACGTATTGCAGTAAAGCGGTGTTAACTGGCATTTGAATACAATCTAGTTGTCTTTTCAGTGCTTGACTATAGATGCTGGGGCTTTCTGTGAATCCTTGAGGTGCGCGGGAAAATTTGAAACTTCGTCCATTTAAACTGAATCCGAAGAGGTATTGGCTCTCTGGGTCAATGGGTACACTAAAGAAAGCGTTCTTGAGGTCAATTACAGTGAAGAACGTTGCTTCAGAATCAATAGCAGTTAATAGGGAAGAGATATCGGGGACCACAGGGTACTGTGGTACAATGCATTTATTCAGTTCTCGCAGATCGATCACCAGCCGATATACTGGCGGTGCATTGGGGTCAGTACGTTTAAGAATCGGAATGATGGGTGAATTACAGATATTGGAGTCGGTCTCTACGACCACTCCTTGGGCAATGAGCTCTTCAATGATTTCCAGTAAAGCCACTACAGCATCAGGTGGTAACTTGTATTGTCTGATTCGGGGTAAAACAACCCCTGTCTTGAGTGTAACACGGTATGGTGTGATATGCATACAACCTACATCAGTTGGGCCTTTTGCCCACAAGTGATCTGGTACATTTCTCAATCTGACATCAAACTCTCGTAATACATAATGACCCTTGAAGTCCCGCAGAAAGAGTCTAACTCCCTCCGGGGAACAGCATATTATGGCTCCTAGAGCCTTCAACGTCTTTATTCCTAACAGATTTTCTGGACATGATTTCGTAAGTAATAAGTCTGTAACTCGTGATAATGGACCCACAGCCAGGGGGACGGGTTCTGATACCTCATTTACAATGGGCTGTCCTGAAAAACCAAGGGAAACATTCTGTGAGCCTGAGAGGGGTGCCCCTGGGACTTCGTCATGGCTTATTGTGGTGCGGCTTGCCCCTGTGTCAATTAAAAACTTTCTGTCTTTTCCCAGTACTTGACTATGTACATAAGGACCTTCTTGATCTACGGGAATTTCAATAAGAGGCAAACCCAACTCCCTCTCTAGGCTGTTTCATGCGTATCGTTGGTAATCGGGGTAAGCAGCTTGGGCATACTGGTACATCTGTTGGGAAACTTGTTGAGTCGCGGCAATGGGCTGTGGCTGTGATACCGCTACTGTCTGTGCTGTATGAGATGAAGCATGCATAGGCTGCGTGTTCTGCATGGGCTGTACGTTCTGTGAGGTCTGTTGCTGGGCCTGATCTTGTCTTGGTGGATGCGGTCTTTCTTTAGTTTTACCTGTTGATATGTTATGTTTCAGAACTGGACATTCATGTACGTAGTGACCTGGCTGCTTGCAATAGTTGCATGTCCCTTTAACGGGAGCTACGGGGTGACCTGTCTGGGTCGTACCCTTTCTGTGGCCGTCGGTTGGAACTGATTGGGCTACTAACATTTTCATTTTCGTGTCTTTCATACGTTTCTGTTCCTGATCCTGTTCTTCTCTAATTCTGTTCTGATGGTATTGTAACATTTGTAACATCTGTGATGGCGTATTTGCTTGCCATGTACTCTCAACCTTGTATACACGGTTTTTAACTGCTAACAGGGAATTCTCGACTAACTTTGATACAAAAAGATGCGGGTACGACTCGCTACTTGGTTTAAGACCGCTGTTAATAATAAAACATTTCTCGAATCTTGAATAGAAGTCACTAGTATCTTCGTCGGGTTTCTGTTTACATGCTGATATTGCATCCCAGTCTTCCTTTCTTGTTGTCAATAATCTTGGCAGAACCTGTACTATCAAACCTGGTAATGCTTTAGTTTTCTCCCCAAGGCCTACCCCTGGGACACGTTTGTTCTCTTCGTCTTCTATTTCTGCCCAAACAATCTTTTTCTCTCCCACCTCCCATTCCTTTTCCTTGAGTTTCTCGTAGATGCCCGTGGGCAGCAGTACTTTTAACATTTTCATGATATCTTCATATGTGTAATCCCCCATCAGTAACATGTCTTTAAGCTCTCTGTGAAAACCTGCAGGGTCTTTATCATGACAGGGTACTAGTTTCTTCATTTCTAACAGTTCTAACTTGGTCAGAGGCGTGTGTACATACACACGTTTCAAGGTATGATCCTCACCCATAACTGGGTGCACTTCTCGTAAGGGGTTCTGACTTTCAATGCCATGCAGACGTTCCATATGATACATTTTTCTTTCTGGGGGCGGAGCGGGAACATATTCGGAGCTTACGAAAGTGTTATATCTGTGTCGTTGTTCTAGAATTATTTGTATTAACTTGGTACTTAGACCTCTCCATCTATCCATGAGTAATGCTTCTAATGTTTCGTGTAAGGGACCTGGATCAGAATGTTGGTTCCTGTATAACGTGAGGAGGTGCTGAATCATGTATACACCTGCTAATTTCTGCTCGTCTGGGGAAAGGTTCAGGAATGTCTGTGCTACGGTGTCATCATTGTATATGTCTGGATTGTCAGCCCATAATATTGCTGACCGGGCTAGTTCTTGTTCATCCATAGAATTGAGTACATGGTACCCTATTCGGTCTCGAAGCCTTTTATCAGTCTCCTGGAACTGATGTTCAGAAGAATTCGGGTTGGTTAAGCTGGAGAGAAAAACTCTCTTGCTTTCTGGGCGAATGCCTTTCCTAAGGTAAGTTCCCTTACCTACATACGCTATAGTATCTGTAGTCTTTTCTGGTTCTTCAAGTTCTTCCTCCTCCTCGGAGGAAGCCTTTTCTTTCTCTTTTTCGTGTATTTCTATCACTGCTTTTCTTATTTTCTTGTACATACTGGCTATGCAAGTCCCCTTATCATGTTTTCCTTCAGATATATTTTGGCCCCACCTGTTGAGTCCATCTAATTCATACTGATCTGTCTCGTTCTCTTATTAAACAATTTATGAAAAATCGTAGTATATATGCTTGAGTGTCAACTTTCTGATGCTCCATGGCATCCTTAATACTGTCAGGGTCTTTCCCAGTCTGAACAAAGTGATATATTCTATCTAGACGCTCTTTCATTCCTGCAAATAACAGCAGGAAATCAGTAGCAGATCGTAACCGTAGTGATGCCATCATCATTCTATCGTCTTTGCCGGGTACTGGATCATATCTGCAAACTGCAAGTGGTTCTTTGAGTATGTCGAGACGGGGTGATTTGAACGTGAAAGGACTCTGCATATCCCTAAGGTGTACTCTGTGTGTTAATCGCGGGGTCCGAAGACCCCCCATCGCACCTCCTGAGGCGGAAGCTTGGACACTATCTCTCCGTGGAGTCAATATCTGTACTTGAATTTGTCTTTTAGTAGGGTCCGGTAGAAGCGGTTTCGGTAGATCAACTTTAGGTGCGGGAAGTGGTGGAGGTGGAGGAATGGTCGGTCGAACGGGGAAACCTGGTTGCAGTTGTGGCAGAATTTGGTCTGGAGGCGGGTTGACGTCACCGTCAGTAGGCGGGACACGAACAGGCAGATTGGTGTAAGCGGGTGCTACATCCTCTAGATAGGAATTCAGGAATATGTCTTTAGTGGTCCTGTGAGTTACTTTAGTTGGAACCAATGGTGGCGGCAGATTTTTCGGTATTTCTGAAATGGCCTCAGGCGAACCCTCGGCCGCGAGATACATACCGTTTACGAGATTATTTCGTGCGCGGTCTATTTGCTCTGATTTTACTCGGATCCCTTCAGTAACTAATTCGTTTTCTTGGGCCTTATCTGATTCTTTAAGTCTGTCTTCTCTACGTAGTGCTTTTTCAGCACGCTTATGTGATTCCTTTCGCCAAAACTCTATGGCATCTTTCTGAGATTGTCTGGCTTTCTTTTTCCATAATGCTTCCTCTACCTTCATGATGCACTCGGCATCCCATGTTCCGGTGACAGGCCATCTGTGTCTCTCGTCTAGATGCTTAGTATAGTCGGCCCATAAATCTAGATACAATATGGCATCTAAGCCATGCTTATGGTACATAAAATTTCCAGGAGTGTCCCTAGGGGGGATAGGAATTCCTTCCTCTAGTATCCCTTTCCTAGTTCCTATCTGCTTTAATTTGTTGAAAAACGGCATCTTGTTTACTTAGTACTGAATGCTCAATCCTTGCTACTTAATACTGAATACAGCTAGTTATACAAGAACACAATAATGCACATTAAAAACAGTCACACTCATACCACGACATTAATCACATGAAAAGACATTTGAGACATATATGACTACCCCCTATACCGGATGTACTGCTAAACAGCACAGATACACTGTCGGAGACAATGCAAAAACTTTAATAACTGATGTACTGCTAAACAGTACAGATACACTGTCTAAAACAGTGCAGACCGGACTTGTGTACCCAAACCCGTCTAGATACGTCCCAGCAATGGTACTCACCGGGAAGCACGGAAAACAGAAGGCCTCGGAAAACTCGACTGGACTGGACCGGACTGGACCGGACTCGACTCGACTCGACACGTGGATACTTCGGAAAACTGGTGGGCCTCTTGACACCTCGGACCTTGCTTCTTTCGGCTAGGCTCTGGTCGGGATCCTCCGCACTCCTCACCGCCTCGTCTGGGTGCTGATCGCAGTCTTAGTCACCTCCGTGGGCCAGAGGGAGATACAGGAAATCCTGCCGGTACGCGTAGTTTCCTTCTAACTGATGGCAGGGGACAGAGCTTGCAACGCACCAACCGGCGCGTGGGGTGGGGGAGGGGTCCCTGTTCGGGCGCCAAAATGTCGTAAATATTTAATTTACCGTCTTAATTTCTATGCAGGTAAGTACTTAATCAATAATAACTCAATCGGAAAGAAAGAAACAGAGTCCGTGGTGTTAGAGTTCTTAGGGGTTTTATTCCTTAAAAAGGAATCGTTCCGGAACTGGATATCATGTTCCTGCAACCACAAGGGGTTCAGGAAGGGATAGAGCAATATTTTATTGACAATACATAGCTTATATACTTAATTCACATCATAGGAAGCAATATAGTAGGCGTAACAGCTGAGAGAAGACAAGATAACAGCATCCACGTGTTACTAGTACGTAATCAGAAGGCGTGGACTAGGCGTGAACTAGAGGTGTGCTCTAGAAACGTCACGGGTAGGTGTCATAAGTGGGTGGCACAAAACGGAAATGTTGCAATGTCAGCAGAAATCGGAGGCTGGGATGCGCGCGCAGCTGCATGACGTGTGATTGACGTGAAACTGGAGGGTGCAGGGGACTTGACATTTACACTAGCGGAAAGAGACAGAAGTCTGGCATGTCAGATCAACTCGTACTTCTATCATATCTGATATCTGATGTTTGGGAACCATATTATCTGAACGGAAAAGGTCTCTGGGGCAGAAGCTATTCTATACTGACTGTGAGTGCGTGTATAAGCGCCTAAGTGTCTGCATGAGAAGCGTGGGGGCATGGGCCTTCCATGGGAGCATGGTAACAGAGGCTATGAATTACTTGCACGGAGACAGGCCGGCCCTTCTGCTCTGCAGCTGGGGGGATGTTTACTGAAACTAGTAGGCAGGAATGTATTTTCGAGGAGCGGAGCAGATAATTCGAAGGTTGTAGTCAGTCTTGGCAGGCAGCAGGCTGAGCTAAGCGCGGTGGGCCGCGCTGGAAGTAAGTCAGAGTTCACGGGTACAGAGACAGCCTGGGCTGAGGCTTTCATAGTCAGAAGCCAGAAAAAGGCTCGATGGCAGAAATTCAGGGCCTACTTCGCTAGAGCTGGAAAACGTGTAAAGTACACTACAAAAAGACGTTGGCATAGCATACTTAGGAACGGACTATTCAACCCATTCAGGGTGGGTTTGAAAGAGGACATGTTAACGTTGGACGCAAATGTATTTGCGTCTTCATAGCTGGCACAGGAGGGAAGTTACATGCACTTTAAGCTGGTACATGGAGACGGTGGGGTACACGCTAGGGAACACAACTTGACCATAAAATTTATATTTCCTCACGGCGACAGTTAACAGCTTTCAACTTTCCTCCTGAAGTCTGTGATGTCATTCTGGCAGCCAGGCGTCCCTCCATTAAAACGGTATACGCCTGCAGGTGGAACAAATTTGTGGCATGGTGAACGGCAAAGGCTGTGGATCCCCTTTCTGCCCCTCTTTCCGAGGTCCTTATGTTCCTTCGCTCTTTGGCCCAGCAGGGCACTGCTCTGTGCACTATCAAAGGTTATCTCTCGGCCATCTCCGCCTTTCTACGGCTTCCAGATCAGCCTTTTCTTTATAAATAGCATGGGACTCACGTCTGAGCATACCCATCCCAATCTGGGTGACAAATGCAAAAACAATTGATGGACAGAATGCAGAACAATGTCATACATTCACCCCAGTACAGAGATCTGGGCCTAAATCCATCGTTTTTTTGCACTCCACACCACCCCAGTTCAGACATGGCCATATGGTGGGATGGGTATTCTCAGACGTGAGTCCCATGCTCTCCACACCACTGGAGTCAAGCTATCCTGACTGATGACGGCTGATAGCCAGAAACCGGTACTAGGATGCTTGATTCCGGTCCTTGAAAGACATGGATTGGCAGTTCGGGCTGGACTGTTCCCATGAGGCACAGGGTCAAGGCTGATTTGCATATGGCCATGTCTTAACTGGGGTGGTGTGGAGTGCCAAAAAAACGATGGATTTAGGCCCAGATCTCTGTACTGAATGTATGACATTGTTTTGCATTCTGTCCATCAACTGTTGTTTTTGCAAATGAGATAAGGAACCTTGTGGATCAAAAAGACAACCCACCCGTTTGTAACCCCTGTCCCTCCATCAGTAGAATCAGCTCGAGCACATACCAGGCATGAAATCGGGTTAGCAAAAAGAGGAGACCTCGGCGAGGGGAAAGTGGTCAGACTTGCTTTAATCGCAACCGAATCTCTGACCCGAAAAACTGTGTTCGTAACCAGTAAAGAATAAAGGCCCCACGCTCTGTTTGTGGGGGTGCCACACCACCGTCCAAATGTCTGTGCCAGTGACTGCTTGGTCCATGAAGTCCCAATGCTTTTCGGACATTTGCCTATTACACGCCACTTAAAACCAAAGCTGGGCAGCCTGGTAGTATCAAAGCAGCTGCACTACCGCAAGAATCTCCTCCTGCTTTGAAATGTATATAAGGTGTTTATGGAGGGGAGGTCCATTCCCCTCCACCCCCATATAAATGTGTTAATATTCAATTGTAGGTAGTGGATAGTCTTAGATGGAGGGGTAAGTGGTAAAGTCTGAAAGGTATAGAGAAGGCGGGGGAGAATGGTCATCTTAACAGCTGCTATACGCCCCATCCAAAAAAGGAGGAGGCGGTTCCAAGATTCCAGGTCCTTACTGGTTTGTGTAATAAGAGACGCGTAGTTGAGGGCTAGCCTCTGAGGAATGGTGTGGGCTAAGGGAATGCCTAAATGGGGGATAGCATCAGTGGCCCATTCAAGCCGAAACTGGGAGCGTAAGACAGTCTCAGTCATAGATGAGGTCAAGAGGTTTAGAATTTGTGACTTCTGCATATTAGCCCTAAACCCAGAAATCGTACCAAATGTCTGGAGCTCAGTAACCAATGCCGGAAGAGCGACCAAAGGTTCCGTATTGGACAGAATATCATCGCCATAGAGGATTATCAGGTGGTGGTGGTCAGCCCCAAAAAGTATCCCTTTAACAGCTGTGTTAGCAGGAAGTCTTTGCACCAAGGGGTCGATATAGAGCGCAAATAGAAGCGATGAGAGAGGGCATCCCTGGTGGTTGCCGCGGAGGATGGGAAATCGACGAGACTGGGCTCCATTCACCCTCACTGATGCCCGAGGAGCACTGTATATGCTCCCGATATATTTCCGAAATCACTCACCAATGCCAAAAAACCGAACTGTGTCAAAAAAGTAAGGTCTGTGTACCCGGTCGAATGCCTTTTCAGCATCAATTGAGAGAAGCAAATATTTGGTGTTCTCATCATACTGGCGAGAAGGAATTAAACTGGATTGATCGGGGTCCTTGAGACCTGGCATTAAAAGATTAAGGCAGTGCGCCAAGATGCTAGCAGACAGTTTTGCATCAAAGTTTAAAAGAGAGATGGGTCTATTAGACTCTCAAAGGGCGGGGTCTTTGCCCTGCTTCGGGATGACCGTAATGTCCGCTTCCAACTGATGTAATCCTCCAGTGAACCCGTTTCAGAAAAAGAGTTAAACATTTGAGTGAGTACTCGAGACAAGTCTTGGCAGAAGGTATTATTTAACAGGGCACTAAAGCCATCAGGACCAGGGGATTTCAGTGGCTGTAAGCGTGCTATTGCCGTTACCACTTCCTCGATTCTAATAGGTTGGTCAAGAGTATGAGACTCCTCAGTCGGCAGGGTGGTGAGACTAGCATTACGGAGATACTCTGAGGGATCGCTAATAGGGCTAACTGTAGACGAATAATGAGAAGCATAAAAGGCCTGGAAAGCCACTGTGATGCCCTCATTGCTACTCACTTTCGAATTGGGGCCAGTGCAAATGGTTTTTATCGACCCATTATGTACTTTACTGCGAAGATGATGAACCAACAGGCCACCACAAACGTTGCTACCAAGGTAAAAATTATCTCTGAGGCGTAGCATAGCGAATTCCGCTCTATCTAGGTCCAAAGGTAAGCTGAAGTTGTGATTTCGCCAGCTCCCTCCAGATCATGGGATTCCCCCTTCTTTTATGAATGGCTTATAGTTCAGAAACCGTTTTATCAAGACTAGAACATTTATCTTGGCGCTGTCAATGCTCAGAAGCAGCCAGCATAGAAGGGCAGTGCTGATTTTAAAAGGTTGAAAGCATAATGTGTAGGGCCCTATATCTGAAAATATTTAGCCTTAGGCTTACTACAATCAAACTTACTGATGAAACCAACAATGGCATTGGAGTGGTGTTTATGCAAATAAGGGATGGCAAGGAAGAAGTTGTGGCTTATGCGTTGAGGACGTTGAGGCTGCAATTACTCAGTGATGAAAAACATAACCATAGTTTGTTATTGAAGTTGATGTTTTACGCTGTGTGTGGGTAAGTGAATTAACAGTGATCATAAGGCATTGGTGGACTTTATTGCCACAAAGGGTGCTTAAGGCGATACCGTGCATAAGGGGCTCTTTAGGTTGCATGAGTCTGTATTTTGAGTGGAGTACGTTCTGGGGTGAGGAAAATTACAGCCGATGTTTTGTCATGATTACCCTTAGGTGTGAGAAATTGGCCTGATATGCAGTGCTCACTATTCTAGTGATCACTATGTATCAGTCCAAATGACCCTTATTGATGATTGGTTGTAAGTCAACCATATAGACCAGCTATCCTAGTAGCGTGGACAAGAGCAGTCTTTAGGCTAGACTCTAGAGGGTGTGCTAAGCCAGCTGTTCTACCATCACATATACCCCTTGAACACCAAGTGAAAGGACACCACACAAGTTGTTATGAAAATAAAAGGATATTTATTTAGAACACAACAGCCCTGGACTCTTTGAGGACAGGGCGCTAAGCACAATACAAAGCTCTTAAAGAAATACTGAAAGTCGCACAATTTACACAAATGCCCGAGGGGCACGAAAAACCATATACTCTGGAAGTGGAATGCGAAATTACTAGCAGGTAAGTACTACTCTCATAGGCTTTAGAAACGCTGGACCTACAATGCTGAACCCTTGGATTAGAAGGAGGAGGCCTAGGGATGTCGTGTGCAGAGTGGAAACTCTCACGCGTAATGCGGGACAAAGTCTATGGTTGCTAGAAATTACAAAGTTAGTGTTCTCGGGCGAACCCGACTAGGTAGGTCAAAAACGAAAGTGGATCTAGACACTTAGAGAGTTGTTCTACGCTGGAGCACCGTGGTACTCGGTTTACCTAGCCCAGGGGCTGCGGCTGCATAGGGTTCAAGTGTCGTCGGAAACCCTCGTTGACGAACCAGGAGCCTGAAGTGGAAGCTGCTGGCAGGCGACCAGTGAAGATGTTCCGGGCGGATCCAAGGGCTGGGTCAGCTGAAGAAGAGTACCAGTAAGCAGAGGGGACCAAGTTCTGAATCATTAGCCAGTGATTAGATGGGCACCAGGATGGCACCGGATGAAGTCACCTCGACCAGGTGAGTGGGCGACGCTGGGCTCTGCAGTCTCTCGGACCAGGAGGCGTTGTCGGCGACCAGGATGGAGGTGCGAGCTGTCCCACGAAGGTATCTGCTGTCGGCGATGCTGGACCCAGGATTGGGGCAACAACTCTTGGCAAATGCAAGCCCACGCGGTGGACTCAAAATGGCGTCTGGAGTGGACCAGGAGGGTCCGGGGTGCTCCTCTGTTGGAGGGGAGCAAGGGCCAGTCTGGAGCAACCAGGCCAGCGATGGAAGTGTCGTCGTTCGTCGTCAAGAGGGCTACAAGCCAGCAGACAAGTAGCCGGACAGCGTGGTGAGCAGCAAAGAGCAGAAGGGCCCCACGCAGATCTCGTGGATGCTGGGGGGCTGGACTTCGGTGCTGGAGCTGCTCAGGGTTAGGGCTTCTCAAACCCCAAAGCACTCACTCGAGGATCCCTCGGCGGTCGTGCTGGATAAGTGTGGTGCAGTTCTGAAGATGGCCGCTCCCTCGAGGTCTCGTCACACCCACGAATCTCAGCTGGGCTGATGATGCAGGTAGAGGTCAGAGGTGCCAGGGAAGCCGGGTCTCGTCGTGCTGGTTGGTCTGGTTCCGGAGGAAGGACGTGCAGCAAACCGCAGGTTACTTAGTTGGTGCCCGCAGATGCAGGGTGACCACTCCATAGTCACAAGGGAGAAATCTTGAGAAGAAGTCTTGAGTTCCTTTCGTAGAAAGTAGTTTCAGGATTCAAAGATGATCTAATTTGGAAGGGTCCCCGCTCCTACCTTTATTCTAAAGAAAGGGGCTGGTACGCGACTAGGTCCTGCCCATGGGTGGGACCAGGAAGGGGGGTGGTTACACCCCTCTCCCATGCCGGACTTTCCCCAGCTCAGGAGCTGGTGTGCCCCTGGAACTGGTTCAAGCCGGCCTATGCATAGTGAGCACCGGGGTGCCACTTGCAGTCACCTTCCTCTAAAGCCCTGCCTACCCAGGATACACAAAACCCTGTCTGGGATGGTGCGAGCACCGCCCCTGACAGGAAACCCTTTGTCCAAGCTCTCCTCGCTGGAAGGACTCGTGATGCTGAGGCTCGAGTTAACTTTAACCGGGGTTCACAGTTACACACATGTCGTGTCCCTCTAGAAGGGTGGAATGCTAACCCCGTCGCCAGAATTGGCGAGGGGTTAGTATTCCAATTCGTATGACACCTTACTCGACATGTTTTGATAAAGCGATACCAAAGTTGGCAAATAACCGCGAAGATTATAAGGCACTTAAGAGTATATGGTACGCGTTATCATGGAACAGCTATTAGGACTTGGTTCCGCAAGCTGCAAACGGGCTCAGCTCATGCCAGAGCACCATCTCACATAATTCCAAGCACTCTGCCTTCAGGATTGATAAGGCCTGCCATAGGAGTGACTGATAGGAATATATGTGTCCATTTTAGGGTTAGATATAGGTATACTATACCTAAAGCAAAGGGTGATTACACCACCTTGCCCCAGCTGTCGTGAAGCCAGTTGTGTCAGATTTGGATGGCCAGCCAGGGGTGGCATAATACATGCTGCAGCCCCTGGTAGGCCCTGGGTGCACCTATGCCCTGGGTACCTAAGGTACACTGTACAGGGACTGATAAGGTGACTCAGTATCCAATTAGATATGTACCTAAGGTACATGGAATCCATTTTACAGAGAGAGCAGTAGGCCTGGGGCCCTGAATAGCAGGGTCCCAGGTCAACTAAGTCGGAAAACCAGCAAAACACCAGGCAAAAAGTTGGGGGCAACCATAGTCAGGTATCCACCTTCCTACATAGGAGTACAGAGAAAGAGGATGAGTGCGTTGTGGCGAGCGTGGTTGAGGTATCAGCCATGCATGTATCGCAGAACAAGTAGGTAAAAGAGGCTTAGTTGTATGACATGTTCAGCAATGTTGGGCAATACGGGTTGGCAGAGTCACCAACAAAAAGTCAGATTAATGAGGAGAATACGTTTTATGAGAGTGTGAAGGTCGACCTATATTGACAAAGTCATTTTGTAAGAAGAAATGGAATGCTGGTGGTACAGGTAAGCCTAAGAAAGAAGTAATTGTATTGTAAGTGTGAGAAGTTGGCATGATATGCAGTGCTCACTATTCTAGTGATCACTATGCATCAGTCCAAACGACCCTTATGGTGATTGGTTGTAAGTCAACCTTAGACCAGCTATCCTAGTAGCGTGGATACGAGCAGTCTTCGGGCTAAACTCTAGAGGGCGTGCTAAGCCAGCTGTTATACCATCACATATACCCCTTGAACACCAAGTGAAAGGACACCACACAAGTGTTATGAAAATAAACAGTGTATTTATTTAAATCACAACAGCCCTGTACTCTTTATGAGGACAGGGTACTAAGCACACAACAAAACTCTTAGGAAAATACTTCAAGTGCACAATCTAAACAAATACCCGAGGGCACGGAAAGTTTAGTGTTCTCGGGCGAACCCGATAAGGTAAGTCGGAAGCGACAGTGACTCTGGACCCTTAGATAATGAGGCTATGCGTGCACCGAAATGCCGAAGTACCTAGCCCAGGGGCTGCGGCTGCATAAGTCTTTACAGACGTCGGGAGTCCTCGCTGACGAACCAGGAGCCGGAAGGAAGGAGTTGCTGGCCGGCGACCAGTGGAGATAGTTCGTAGTGATCCAAGCCTGGATCAGAGATGGATGACACCTGAAAGCAGAGGGGACCAAGTTCGTAACTACTAGCCAGTAGTCAGAGGGTACCCGGAGGGTACCGGATGATCGTCACCTCGACTAGGTGAGTGGGCGACGCTAGGCTCTGCAGTCTCACGGACCAGGAGGCGTTGTCGGCGACCAGGATGGAGGTGCGAGCTGTCCCACGAAGGTTGATGCTGTCGGCGTCGCTGGGCCCAGGATTGGGGCAACAAGCCTTGGCAAATTCAGGGCCACGTGGTGGACCTAAAATGGCGTCTTGAGTGGACCAGAAGGGTCCGGGGTGCTCCTCTTTCAGAAGGGAGCAAAGGTCAGTCTGGTGCAACCAGACCAACAGCGTTGTTGTCGGGCGTCGTCGAGAAGGCCACAAGCCAGCGGCTAGTAGTCAGACAACGTGATGAGCGGCAAAAGCAGAAGGGCCCCACGCAGATCGTGGAGATGCTGGGAGGCTAAACTTCGGTGCTGGAGCTGCTCAGGGTCGGGGCTTCTCGGACCCCAAAGCACTCACCAGAGGATCCCTCGGCGGTCGTACTGGTTTAGAAGTCGTGCAGGTTCTGAAGATGGCCGGTCCCTCGAGGTCTCGTCGCACCCACGGATCTCAGCTGAGCTGACGATGTGGGTAGAGGTCAGAGGTGCCAGGGAAGCCGGTTCTCGTCGAGCTGGGCAGTCGGATTCCTGAGGAAGGACGTGCAGCAAACCGCAGAGTTCTTAGATGGTGCCTGCGGATGCAGGGTGACTACTCCTTAGCCACAAGGGAGAAATCTTGAGAAGAGTCGAGAGTTCCTTTCGTAGAAAGTAGTTTCTTGATTCAAAGATGATCTGATTTGGAAGGGTTCCCGCTCCTGTCTTTATCCTAAAGAAAGGGGTGGGTACGCGACTAGGTCCTGCCCTAGGAGTGGGACCAGGAAGGGGGGTGGTTACACCCCTCTCCCATGCCGGACTTTCCCCTGGTCAGGGGCTGGTGTGCCCCTGGAACTGGTTCTAGCTGACAGATGTGTAGTGAGCACCGGGGTGCCACTCCGCAGTCACCTTCCTGTAAAGCCCTGCCTACCCAGGATACACAAAACCCTGTCTGGGATGGTGCGAGCACCGCCCCGGACAGGAAACCCTTTGTCCAAGCTCTCCTCGCTGGAAGGACTCCCAGCAGCAGGAGGTCAGACTCGTGTCTGTGGTGGCAGCATCCATTTTGTGGAGCTGAGGCTTCAGTTAACTTTAACCGGGGTTCACAGTTACGTACATGTCGTGTCCCTCTAGAAGGGTGGAATGCTAACCCCGTCGCCACATTGGTGAGGGGTCAGTATCCCATTTCGTATGACACCTTACTCGACATGTTTTGATAACGCGATACCGAAGTTAGCATTATGGTACGCATTATCATGGAACAGCCATTGGGACTTGGTTCCGCAAGCTGCAACCGGGCTCGGCTCATGCCAGCGCCAATTCACACGATTCCACGCACTCTGCCTTCAGGATTGTCAAGGCCTGCCATAGGAGTGGCTGAGAGGAATCTGTGTGTCCATTTCGTGGTTAGATATAGGTGTACTATATCTAAAGCAAAGGGTGATTACACCACCTTGCCCCAGCTGTCGTGCAGCCAGTTGTGTCAGATTTAGATGGCCATCCAGGGGTGGCATAATACATGCTTCAGCCCCTGGTAGGCCCTGGGTACACCTATGCCCTGAGTTACAGGGTCTGATAAGGTGGCCCAGTTCCAATTGGATAATGCACCTAAGGTACACAGGTCAATTTAGCGAGAGAACAGCTAGGCTGTGGGTCTGATTGGCAGGCCCGCAGCCAAAGTCGTAAACCAGTGAAACAAAAGCAAAAAATCTGGGTGATCATAGGATTGCAGACCCTACTCTCCTACAGTAAGCAACAGTGCAATGAAGAGGAGACTGAGGGTAGATTTTTAGTGATCAGGATTTGAAAGATATGTAGAAGTGATGGTTAGATAGTGTGCAACATGCGCTTGGAGCAATAAATCACACGGAAATGTGCTATGCATCCCACTCAAGAGAACAATAATGCTGGGCATTGGGGAAAAAAATCATCTATATTTTTTTGTCCGTTTCACAATTTATGTTGTCTTGGTATGTATGCTTTGATAGTGATTTGTTGCAACTCATGCTACCCTGAGGTAAAGTCTGTAAAACGGGTTGAGACTAGGAGTATCATAGAGGTATTGGAGAAGCTTTTCTTGAAAGAAAATGCGCCAGTGAAGTTAGTTACTGACAGCAGGGTGAAACTAGTGTCCACAGAAAATGCGTTATTGGATAAAGTTGGTATGTGTCATTTCTGGTGATCAGTGCATTATCCCCAAAGCAATGGCCTCATTGAAAGGGGGGACCTTATGTTGAAGGAGGGGCTACAGTTGGCCTTGTGCGAAGGCAGTCATTTCAGGGACGTGATGAGGACACTGGAGTAGGGGTATTTTACCATGCTCAACATTGCCAGTGTAAAACTCCATATAATTGAATTCGAGGAAGTGAGTTGAGACCAGGTTCGATGTCAGAAGAAAGTTGCAGTGTGAAGGAAAAGAGTGTGGAAAGTAAGCTCTTCCCAAGTGGTTTGGTTTCAAGAAGGGAGACTGTCAAAGTGACACTCTGACAAACTGGAAAGTATTATCTCATATTTCGAAGCCCTTGCAGTTGTTGAGGTCAGCTAAATGCATGGTGAAGTTTACCGGGGGAATCTGCTATGTGAAGAAGGTAGTGTTTGCTGTAGACACTTCTGCTGGCAAGTCACGTGGGTGGGGTGAGTCAGAAGAGAGGAAGGTCGAAGAGAGACAGTAATCCTGTAATAAGAATTCGGAAGATGCCAACTTGACTAAGGGATTGTGAAGCATCACAACTGTGCATTGTAAACATATTGGTCAATCCCAATTCGATTGACTCAAGCCTGTTTTAGTGTATTTGACAAGGTTTAATAGGCTACTCAAAGAGTGAAAAGGGGCATATGAGTGATTTGGCAACTAACACGTAGTTTCTATAGAGTTCAATACAAAGCACTTTAGAACCAGTTTTATTTCAAGACAATGACTCATTTTGGGGATGCTTTAAAAAATCCTTCCCTGGAAAGACCGTGAACTAATGAAATATTTTCCTTCCATCTTCAGAAAGGTGCTATTGCCTATTGGTTAAAGGTACTTTTTCAGCTATGTTTCAACATATGCTTGTTTGAGGTCGCACCCATTTGCTGGTCCCAGAATATCTAGCTGAGTGGGTTAATGCACTGGATTTTGGGATGTGTGACTGGCTAGTCAAAGGCAGGATTCCTAAGGCATCTTCCCTTCCTCCTGCGATTGAATAAGCAAATGCAAATCCGTTAGCAATATTACCGCCTATT
Source organism: Lissotriton vulgaris (assembly GCF_964263255.1). Taxonomy (NCBI): domain Eukaryota; kingdom Metazoa; phylum Chordata; class Amphibia; order Caudata; family Salamandridae; genus Lissotriton; species Lissotriton vulgaris. The sequence goes on from NC_141689.1 coordinate 73,517,602, forward strand.
AATTTCCCTGACCGGAATCTCTGTTATCCTTCCTAAATCAAAATAAAATAGTAAACTAGGCCCCCCACGGTCAGCAGTTCTGAGACGAGATGACTGAGCAGCGTCCATGCAGGAAACCACCAGTCCTAAAGAACTATTAAAAAAGGTAGTTATCTTGAAATAACTTTGCAACAAATAGTTTCCTCGCAGGCAAAGAATAGAAGTGTTCCTTCAATCTGCACAACACACAGTGTGTGGCTAATGTAAAAAGGTTACTCCAACGGAAAAAGAAATCGTGTCTGTTAATGACACATAATAACAAAGAAGCATTTGCAATGCAATAAACTGTTTCAGCTACGTGCATTGCAAATTAACAGATTAAGTAATGAAAGAAATTCCACGAAGCAAGGAAAGGGTGTAGTACCACAGTTTGTTACTAGGCGTCCCTGTGGAGTTTTTAAGGGATCCCTATGAGCTACATAGGTTTCTATACCCTTAATGCAATTTTTTTTTTATAATTCTTTTTATTGAAATAAAAGAGCAGCAAAGAGACACAGTACAGAGGTTCGTTCAAAGTTGCAGATTGTACTTCGGGGGGTCACAGGATAAACAATACATACAAATGAAAAGGAACTTCACGGGGAGGGGGACGTCATCAAGAGCAGCACTTCTGAGTGGCGTACAAATTTCTCCTCTGTGGCGATTCCAGGACCCCCAGACCAGTGACCACTTTCGAGGGCATCCCCTCGCAAGATATGTCGTTTTCTCCCTAAACATACACCAATCTAAATTGTTTTCCCACGCTTCCAGGGTGCGAGGTTGCTCCGCTCCCCACAACTGGGCTATATTCCTTTTCAGCTAACATGAAACCCAGAGTGGCCCATTGCGTCTGTGAGGTGTTTAAGTCAGTGGGCTCCCAAATATTCAGGAGGCACCTCCTTGCCTCCGGTGTCAGGGAGACCCCCAGTACCTTATGTAGAGTATCATGTATTTTGCGCCAATAGGTGGTAATGTGTGCACACTTGCAGATGATATGCATAAAGGTACCTGCGAGACCACATTGTCGTTTGCATAGCCCCATGTCCGACAGTCCCGTACGTACCAGTCGGGGTCCCGTGATGTAGATCTTATGTAGAATCTTAAGATGGACTAATCTCAGGCGGGCTGGGATGGCGACTTCCCTTGGGGATGACACTGCTGTCTGCCAATCTTCGTCATCCAGCTCTACCCCATCATGCACCCATTTGTCCCATAACTCCTCAAGGGGATCAGCTTTGTGGTTGATTAGTTTTTTTATATATCAAGGAGATCATTCCTTCGGGAAGGTGGACATCCAGTATTCTATCCTCCAGACGTGAGGCTTCTGGGGCTCCGTACCCCTGGGCAATGCTGAGAGAAGCGAGTGTCGGACTTGTACGTATAGGAAGTATTCAGCATTTGTTAGTTCATATTCCTCCTGCATTTCCTCGAATGATTTAATCTTCCCCTTCCCCCCAGATATCCTTGACAGAGGAGATTCCTAGAAGGTCCCACTTATCGAAACCTTTTGTCCTCCAGAGCTTACCTAGTCCCTCGGAGTCCCTTAGCGGGGTGGCCATGGTCGGTTAACCCAGGGAACCCGTGGCGTCAGGCCAGATCTGATGTTTCGTTGGCCCCTTTAATGCCAGTTTCTTCGGTCAGGAATGCAGGGCCCTACTATACCTACCCCCAGGAAGAAGCCATCTATCCATGGCATATCCAGGATCACCAACTCGACCATATGTGCCGTGGTTAATCGCAGCCAGGCCTGCCATCCCATAGTAGACTCCGCTGAAGGCTCTCGATCTCACGAAAATAACCAGCTGGCACAATATCCAAGGTATCCTGCAAGGCATAGAGAAAACGAGGCAGAGCCATCATTTTAAAGAGAGCTTCCCTACCCAACAACGAAAGAGGAAGCTTCCTGCAGTTGGCAATATCACTCTTAAGCCTCTGCAGGGGGGAAGGAGATTCCAGGCATATCTAACCGAGGGATCCAGAAAGACAAAGACTCCCAAATACTTGAACCCTTCTGTGTTGACCTGTATAGGACAGTTTTGCCGTGGGACAGGGGGATCTCCCCTCAATACAAACAATAAGGATTTCTCCCAGTTGATTGAGAGTCCTAAATATTTCCCAAAGGAGGCCAGGACATCGAGGATCACAATAAGGGACTTATCGGGAGAGGTCAGGTAAAGCAGAATATCATCTGCATATAAAGATATGAGATCCTCCCATCCGGGGGGCTACTGCATACCTCTTATCGTTGGTTCCCAACATATCAGGCGGCAAGAGGCTCCAAGGCCAGAGAAAAGAGAAGGGGGGACAGCGGGCAGCCCTGACGGGTGCCCCGACCAAGCAAGAACGGAGTTGAGACTCTGTTGTTTACCACAATTCGGGCGAGCGGTTCTGTGTATAACAGACGCACCCACCTGATGAACTCGGGACCGAACCCATATTTGGCCAAGACAGCCCACAGATAGGGCCATTCAATCGTGTCGAAGGCCATTGTTGCGTCGAGCGACACGATTATGGCTGGCTTCCGCAGAGTGTGAACTCTATCACCCCGTGCAATCTACGCAAGTTTAAAGCCTTATTCCTATGGGGCATAAAGCCCGATTGATTATGGTGAACCAGACCGCTGTTCCCTTTCATCAGTCTATTTGCAAGGAGCTTAGCTAGGATCTTTGGTTCAGCATTTAAGAGAGAGATAGGTCTGTAGAAGGCACAGTCCGTTTTAGTCTTGTCCTCCTTATGAATCACAATCACTGTAACCACTCTCTGTTCCCTGGGTAATACCCCTTTGTCTCTAGTTCCCACAAACATTTCTTTCAGATAAGGTGCTAGTTTGTCCGGTTTGAGTTTGTAGAGTTCGATAGGAAGCCCGTTGGGGCCGTGTGCTTTACCAGAATTTAATGAACGGATTGCTTGGGCAATCTCGTCCGCTGCTAGTGGGCTATCCATATAGTCTCGATCCTCAGGGGAAAGACATGGGAGCTGTATGTCACTGAGTAGTAGCTGGGAGTCCGTTTCTGAATGAGGGGAGACTGATTTGTAAACCCTTAATGCAATTATTAGGGGAGGTTGCCGCTGAGCATTTGCTTTCATTATTTTGTACTGGAAGTAAGATTTTTGGTAGCTTGCATTTAAAAAATGCTCTATTGTTTATTTAGCTTTCTTTGTGAAGTAAAGCTAAATAAACAACAATGGTGCATTTTTAAAATGCAAGCTAACAAAAAGGATTAGTTACTTACCTGTAATCCTGGTTCTCTTCCAGGGGTATCCTCATCAAAGTCATAAGCACTAGAATATTCCCGCCCCTGCGCGGGACCCGGAAACACAATCATATATTTGGAAAACATATATGTATCTGTAGCTGCTTTCCCCCTAGTGGAATATGCTTTAGTAGACAACAAAAGGGGTTTGTTTGCCAATTGGTATGCCAATCTAATACAGGACACTATCCATCTTGAAATGGATCGTTTGGACGCTGGAAAGCCCGACCTAAGGGCACCATAGTTTAAAAAAAATTGGTCTGATTTCCTGATGGCCTTCGTTCCCTCCCATTTGAATTTAAGCACCCTCCTAAGGTCTAAGGAGTGGAGTGACCTTTCTGCTGGAGAAGCAGGATTGGGAGAGAAATCATCTGGTTAACATGAAAATCACACACACAACCTTTGGCAAAAAAGTAGGATGTGTTCTCAACACCACCCTATTGTGATGAAACACAGTATATGGTTCCTTGGCACAGAGCGCTTGGATCTCACTTACTCTGTGCGCTGACGTTCTTGCCACTAGAAAAGCAGTCTTCCATGTCATAGCTGTAGCGTGGCCTTAGGAATGGCCTCAAAGGGAGGGCCCATTAATCAGGAAAGGACTAAATTCAACTCTAGCTGGATGTTATCGATGGTTGAAAAGCCTTTAGAGCTAGATGGACTGCTCACAGCTCTAACCTGTTTATATCGTAGGCCTGCTCTTTGCTGGACCACCGGCCTTGCGTTTGCAGGCAACCCATGTGCGCCCCCCATCCTTGCAGGGATGCATCCGTGATCAATGACTGCTCCGGAACTGGTTGATGGAAGGGGACTCCCACCAAGAGATTCTTCGGTTGAGTCCACCACAGAATGGACGACTTCGCTGTTTGGGAGAGCAAAATTGGGTCTTCCCAGTGACCTGACGATTGGTCCTATTTGTCCTCCAGATCTTGTTGCAAAGGTCTCCTTCTCAGCCTGGAGTAGGGAATGAGAAAGATGCAAGAAGTCATCGACCCCAGTAGAGACGCTACTTGCCGGACCATTGGCTGAACTGTATGAAGAAGAGTATTGCATTTCTGCTTCATTGATAACAGTCTCTCTTCCGAAGGAAATTCTTTTCCTATGTTTGAGTTCAGAGTGGCGCCCAAAAATGGATTTTCTGAGTGGGCTGGTGAACCAATTTCTCAATGTTTACATGCAGGCCCAACCGGTGGAGGAGATTCAAACAAACTTGAAAATTGTTCCTTACCACCCGGGGGGATGGTCCCTTCAAGAGCCCATCGTCTAAGTATGAGTAAACAAACAGACCTTTCCGATGTAAAGCGGCTGCCACTACTACCATGCACTAAGTAAAGACTCGTGGTGCAGATTTCAGACCAAAGGGTAAGACCCTGAATTGGTAATGCTTGTTGCTGACCAAGAACCTCAGGGACTTGCGGTGACGCGGAACGATGGGTATGTGGAAGTATGTATCTTGGAGATCCATCGAACACATCCAATCTCCTTTTTGAAGATGTGGATATATTTGATGAAGTGCCAACATGAGAAACTTCTCCTTCAAGATTACTTTTTTCAGCGCTCGAAGGTCCAGGATAGGCCTGAATTTGTGCTCTTGATCTTTTTTCGGCACAAGGAAGTACCTGGAATATACTCCCTTCCCCCGCTGAGCAGGAGGAACCTCTTCTATGGCCTTTTTTCTTAGAAGGGTTGACAATTCTTGACTAAGTAACTTTAGTTGGTGAGGACGTGATCTTTTTGGAGGAATGTCCTTTGGAGGCACACGAAAACATAGTGCGTATCCATTACGCAGTATATCGAACACCCACCAATCTTTTGTTATGTTGCACCACTCTTTTAGATGGTTTGAGACACTTCCTCTCACTGGAGTGGGCAACGGTGCTAGAGGAAGCTCGTACTCATTGCTTCCCTGCTGATTTGGCCGCGCTGGAGGATTGTTGTTGATGACCCCCTCTGCCTCTGGAAGATTTTCGGCATTGGTACTGAGACTTGTTTTGGTTCTTGTTTTGTGACCACTGAGGGGTTTGAACCCTCTGTTATGTTATGTTAGGCTCATTTATTATGCGCACAGATGCTCCAGCAAAGGAGCGTCCTGGCGCCCGACAAGGTAGCTACACAACACAACTGGACAGAGTGAGAAGGGAAAGAACTACAGAAACAAAAAAGGTTTACAGCTCGGCGAAAAGAGTGCAAGTCCCTGAGGGCACGGATTTCAGGGGGAAGGGAATTCCACAGAACCGCAGCGCGTACTTGAAATGAGCGGCCGCCAGCCCGACAGCGCTTGAAGCGGGGGACGACCGCAAGTTCTAGGTCCGAAGATCTTAAAGAACGGACCGGGGCATAGCGGGACAGGAGGTTAGAAAGAATCAGGGCAGGAGATCCCTTAAGGATTTTATAGGCTACACAGAGAACCTTGAACTGAATACTTAGCGCAATCGGTAGCCAATGCAGGGTGCGCAGAGTATTGGTTGTGGGACAGAATCTAGGTAAGCCCACAACAGCTCGAGCCGCTGCATTCTGTACTCTGTTGGTAGATTTTGCGTTGGAAAGGCCTGTAACGTCGCTTGAATTATTTTTTCTTTTCCAAGCCTACCACTTTAAGCGTGTATAACTCGGCTTTCATTCTTGCCATCTCCTCATCAGTGTGGGTACCAAAGAGAGAGGAGCCAGAGAAGGGTAGATTAAGGATCCGTTGTTGGGCATCCGGTTTGAGCACTGTTCATCTCAACCAAGCCGATCTTTTTGCGCAAATCCCATGTGCATAGGAATGCGCCCACAGCGTAGCACCATCTGCCACTGTGCTAATCATCTTATTGGCTACCAGAGATCCTTCTGTGATTATTTCCTCAAAGTTCCTTTTGTCCTCTTTCGGGAGCTTTTGCTTGAAACGTTCCAGGGAGTCTCCCATATGGACCTGTCATAGCGGCCTAATAAGGCTGCAGCACTCGAGACTTTCAATGAGGACACTGCCGATCCACATACCTTCCTACCCCAGGAATCTTGGGCTCTACTTCCCTGTCTGGTGGCACTGAGGAAGATGAGGCTACTGCATGTGTTTTTCTTGCTGCCGCTACGATCACAGAGTCTGCTGGCGGGTCTGATTTCAAGAAAGGAGGGTCTTGTCCTGCCGGCTTGTATTTCTTTTAGATTCTGGCCGGTGTAGCTTTAATCGAAGATGGAGTAAGAAAAATATCCATCACCGGTTCCAAAAGCCCAGGAACCATGGGGAACAAAGGTCGAGACACAGATTTTTGATGGAGTGTCTCGAATATAACTGTTGTGGCAACCTGAGGCACCGACATTTCAATATTCAGCTTCTGTGCTCCCCTTTGTAAAACATCATGATAGGTATTGATGTCGTTGATTGGAGATACCCTTGATTGAGGACTATTTGACAAAGTGGGAGAATAGTCTCTCTTAGAGGAACGAGTAGAGGAGGATGGCCATGTACGGGATCTTCTCCTCTTACGCTCTTGAGATCTGCCTGTGCCGTCTCTGTCTCGTAGATGGAGACTTATCAACCTCTCACACCAATTGCTGTAGAGGCGATCTGTGAAGCAGACTGGAATACTCCTCCACTTGCCACTCTGGTCCCGCTGGGTTCGTCTTCCAGTGATGGACCAGAAGTAGCCATCTTGGCGATAAATGTATAGAAGGGGAGGCACCCCTATGCTGCGAAGGAGACCTTTGTTGCGATCTACCGGATTGCCTCTCTGGAGACATTGAGAATGCTCTGATGAAAGGTGCCTTGAGGAGTGATGAGACGAATGATGAGACGAATGCCTCGCCGCTGACTCCGTCACCAACACCACAGAGCCTTTACCAGACCTCACCGATGTAGGTCTCGACATCGAGCGTCTGGACTGCTTCGACGGAGCTCCTCTCAACCTCGAATGAGAACACCTTCTCGACGCCGACCGTCGCCCAGGTAATAGGGGGGCTGGTCTCGACGTCCGTTGAGGCACCGACGTAGTTTCCTATTGCTCGACGCCGATAGTCGTTGAGTTGACGCCGGCGGAGTGCCTCTGTTCTTCGACGCCGATAGTCGTTGAGCTGACGACGGCGGATGGCTTTCACTCCTTGACGCCAATAGTACTCGGGATGACGAAGGCGGAGGGCTTCGGTACCTCGATGCCGATCGTCGCCGGGTTGATGACGGCGGAGAGCTCCTGCCTTCTGACGCCGATCAACGCCGGGTTGACGATGGAGAAGGGCTTCTGTTCCTCGACGCCGATCGTCTCCGGGTTGAAGACGGCGGAGGATCATGATTCTTCGACGACGATCGTCGGTGTGTTGACGGCGAAGGGAGTGATGCACCTGAATGTCTCGACGACCCGTGTTCTTTCGACGGCGAGCCCGCCGTCGATGGTCTTCTTGTCGACGTATGTCCTGCTGGTGGAAGAAGAGCAGAGTGGGATCTTACTTCTGGAAGAAGATCTGGCCCTCTTAGAACTCTTGCTTCTGGAAGATGTTCTATCTCTTTCAGCCAGTCCATAGAGACAGATTCTTTCTCTGTCTTTTAATGTTCTTTTAGACAAAGACTGGCAATGCTGGCAAGTCTTGGGGACATGGTCTCTAGGATTACAAAGAATACAGACTGGGCGAGAGTCTGATCTGGCCTTCTTTTTTCCACAAGAAGGGCAAGAGTCAAGAAGAGATGGCATTTCTGAGGTGAAAAAATGCCACATTCTTTCAAAAAAGGACAGTACCTTACTTCTAAAGTTGAAAAAATCTTTTAAAAAACTGGAGATAATTTCTGACAAAAAGTCAGAAAAAGCAGAGCTGTGTTACCAGGGTCTTGAGTGAAGGAGCCGGAAAGAACAACTGACCTAACTGTCACCCCTGAGGCATGATGGGAAGCCAGGGTTCATGGCTGCCTTAAAGGCATGGTGCCAGTTTATTTCTATGTTGCTATGGGTTAGCTTTCCAGCTTTTCTATGTTTGCTGTTTGTTTTTTCCCTGTTTTTAATGTATTGTTTGTGATGTACAAGTGAAGTCCTTACAGCATTGTTCAGCTCTTAGTATTTGGAAGGCTGCATTTACGTTTTATGTTGTATATATATATATATCCACATATATGATTGTGTTTCCGGGGTCCCGCGCATCGGCGGGAATATTTTAGTGCTTATGACTATTGATGAGGATCCCCTGGAAGAGAATGTTATGTACAGTACAACCAAATGGAAACACATGTTCAGCTGCAATATTTCTGTTTATAATTGCATTAAGGGTGTATTACCTTTTTTGTCTAATAGAGGTCCCTTTAAAACACCACAGGGACACCTAGCCTGTGGTACTGCGCCCTTTACATGCCTAATGCATTTGCAGGCAGTGTGCCCTGCTGCTGATCAACACTTTTATTATTGCCAAAAATGTAGTTAGGGACATGCAAAATAAAAGTAAGGCGCAAGGCCACTATCATTAAGAATGAAGTGTGCCTGATGCCACACTACTTCCAAAATGTAAATAAAAGAGTTGGGCGAGACATGCCACAGAAAACAAAGGTGTGTGACCACCATTAGTAAAGATTAAGCGGGCGGCACGCTGCGCTGCTTAGACATTGATGAAGATGAAGCACAGTTTGCCACACTTCTGAAATAAAATGTACTATTTGAAAAATGTAGTTGTGCAAGCCACACAAAATAAAAGAAAGTTGTGTGGCCGCCATTATTAAAGATTAAACGTGCAACACGCTTAAAAAATAAAACAATGAAATGAAAAGATTTCCAAAAGACACTGAAAGGAGCCAGTACAATACATGGGTCGAACATAGGCAGAGTTTAAGGCCCATATCTTGAATACAGCATGTCTCAAAGAGACAGCGCTGCCTAGCGAGACCTAAAAAGCATGCTTTCAATTCTGTTCTGAAGCCCCCATACAATAAAGTGCCATGGCAACTAAATGATCAATGTTATTATATCCTGCAAGTGCTATGCTAATTATAAAATGAGGGAATTCCTTCTTATTTCCCCGCCCAAGCAAGCCCCCATCCTTGAGGAGTATATGAAAATTCTTTCCTCTCTCAACTGCACACCACATATCATAGACTCTATGCAATCCCTGGGAATAGTATTGGATAGGAACTTAAACATGCAGGATCACGTCAGCGCATCTAGCAAAGGAGCGAACTTCCAACTGAGCATCCTTAGGAAACCAAATCCTTTCCTTCCCCCTGATGACTTCAAGTCCGCAGTACAAGCATTAGTCATCTCATGGTTGGTATATGGCAGTGCAACACAGTGCAGTCTTCTGGGGGTACAGACTGGCCCCCCTCAGAGCAAAACGGAATGCGGCTGTCAGGCTCATCACAGGCTCCATGAAGAGCAATCACATCTCCCCTAACTTGAAATCTCTAAATTGGTTACCTTTCGAAACAAGGATACAACTAAAATGTGCCTGCATGACCCACAAAGCCCTTCACTTCAAAACTCCTCTTTAACCTTTAAGTTTGAATGGTCTGATTTCCCAGTTTTAGGTCTGTCTCTAAGCAGCGCTGAGATGCCCTGGAGTGAGTCGTACGCTATATAAGTAGATCTAACATAACATAACACACCTCGCAAAAAAACTTGAGCTATCAGGGGTGCCCGTGCCTCCACGAGCTCCAGCACCCTGTTACTTAAACCGAAAACAATAAAAAAAAATGAAAACTTACAATCATTCCTTCTCATGAATCACCCCTAGAATCTGGAACTCCCCGCCTATGGAAACGAGACTGATTCCATCAACAGTGTCCTTCAAAAAGGAAGTGAAAGCGCTACTAATGAGCACTTTCCTTACCTGAAGTTTAGCCGGGGTCCTGAGTTACATCAACCTGATACCGATGGGTACTTCCTAGCCCATTAATCGGCTTCTCCTCATCTACTGTCACAATTACTCTTTTTGCCATATTTTTTCGTCTTATTCTTTTGCCCATTATTATTCTGTTACGTACCTACTGTTCATTTTGTGTATTGTTGAAGTTCTGCCACAATTGCCTCCCCTTATATGTGTTGCATCTCTCTGTAAAGCGATCTGATACCCTCTAGGATCATGTTTGCGCTATACAAAACTTTTTAAATGAATTAATTAATTAAATAAGATTTGTTCAGTATTTCTCCATACTTCCTTTCAGAAGAATGGCTATATTCTCTATGAAAGTTGTTCCTAAATTTCTATACTTGCTATAGCAGTTAGCCCTGCATTGGTAACAAAAGGGACACCATTGAATGGGTCACAATACAGACACTAGGCAGACAAGATTGTTGCCGGTTTTTCATTGCAACACTGGAGCAAGTAGTGCACAAAGGAGTTTGGTGCTTTTGCATTGATCATCTCTTATGCACGATATCAGAGTTGTGTTTCTTTTACCAGGCCCAGAGTTAGTTTGACAGCAGAATACATTTTCTCAAGCATTTTGCTGCTAAATTACACTAGTTGAGGAGACCGGACACAGCAATGCAATGTCTACACAATAGGAGTGATGAAGTACTTCCTCTACATAAACACCATCATGTAGAAAAACCACAAGAGCCATATGTTAAAGCAAATTCCACATCTGTCTTACAGTGCACTCTCAGAAACTGATCACAGAGAAGTTAACTTTAGGCGGAAGAGGTATAACTGGTTAAACATAAATTGTGTGTTCATGCTTTACAAGGCTTATTCACCCATAAGCAAGGTACCCAACCAACACTGAGCTATCCTTAAAGTGACAGTGGTCCATCACAAAAGGACAGGCGCCACAACTCATCATTACTCCTGGGTTTGTTCTAAAATGTCTTCCAGCCCTTTGTCTTGAGGGCACCTACTAAATATTGTTAAAACGTAACACAGAATGATCCTGTATTTTGCAGCGGCAAGGCGGAGTGCATTCCAAATAGGGGAAGCAACAAAAGTGAAGGAACTTTGTGGCAAGTCATGTTGCATGTTCTGAATGCCTTGAAGCTTGTAAATAGTGGTCTCAGGACTTTCAATGTAGCATGCATTAGTGTACTTTAATTTAGAAATGGTGGAAGCATTGACAACACAATCTTTCATGTGGCACAGAATAAGAATGTTTCTTCTTTGAGATACTCATATGAAGGAAATAGGTTGACACCACTACAAAAGGAGGATGAGACAGGTGAAAATTACATAATTGTAAACTTTGCTGACGTCATTTAGTACAGCTACATTGGCAGTCGGTGCCTAAACCAGATTTTACACTCATCTATTGTTGAAATGAATTGAAAAATAGAAACGTATATACCACACTAAACCTGAAGATCTCAAGACGCTACGTTTAAGAATTCCAAAATCCTTTCAGAGGAAACCCACTTCAAAATTAACTAAAAGGGAGAGATGGAATCCCGTCTAGAACTGGGAGAGGAAGAGAAGGAGATCCTGTAATCAGAGACCGAGGAGGTCTAACCTACGAATGAAAGGAAACGAAGGAGTCCGTCTCAGCAATGTAGCTTGAAAGCGTGTTCCAAAATCTGGCAGTTGCCACAGAGAAGGAGCATGCACCTCATCTTGCCTTCCTAAATTTAGGAACAGTAACTTTCCTGCTAGAGCTGATCTTAAGTACCTGTTCAGCCTTTACAGATGAAAAGTTGACCTGCTGGTCAGTGAGCCTTTGTCACTTAGAGCTATTAGGACTGTGTTAAGCTCCTTAAAGATCACTCGCTTCCTGACATGCAGGCGCATTTTGTACCGTCTGGAGTTTCTACGAGGAGTACCTATTGATGGTGAGATACAGAGCGTTATATATAGTACTAGCAGCCCGTCCCGACGTTGTCCGGGGATGGCCGATGTTCAGTGTTTTCTTTACTTTTTGTTTGCATTAGTAATGTGTGTTTAATTCATCAGCAGGTTTTCATTGAGCCACACCTAATTTTGCTTTGCTGTCCTTGTTGAGAGTGTTCCCCCTGTGTGCGAATGTTGTTGTTTCCCAAATGTTGTAATTTGCGCCACAAGTGCAGCAAGTGTTACAGTGGTCGCTCAGATGTTTTTGCCTGAAATTGCTTGTTTGTGAAAGGGGCTTTCCTTGTTTACGTTTTCGATCCCTTTACTAATGTCTTTTTTTTTGTTTTTATCCGCGCAAGTACTGGCCATGTTCCACTGATAACGCAGAGTGTTTGAAATTCGGAAGTGTTTGTGTAAGTTTAAAATGTTGTCCGCAGCATACGTAATTATTCGGAGCCTTGTGAGTAAAGTCTTGTTCATGTTCCGTCGATTGGCTTTCTTCTCTAAGAAATGGGAGCCTCTTTTGTTTACGTTCCTCCTCCTGTGACAACTTTGTCGTTTGTCAAATGGTTAAACATTTGTTATATTTTTGTATCGCAAATCGTGTGTGTGTTAATCATTGAGTGTCGTGATTGGTGGGCTGTGAGAAGCAACGCGAATGATAGGCGGCCCTTTTTGTAAGCCTGCCCCCTGTGGCACTGTATTATTATGGAAGGCGCGCCCCTTTTTGGATGTCATCCCACAAAGGCGTTCATGTTTGAAGGGTAACGCCGACGAATGCGCGAATGTCGAGGCGAGTGATAGGCGGCCCTTTGCAAATGCGCGGGATGCACAGTTAAGTGTGTGCCTTGCACAGTGAAATCATTGAAATCGCATTTGCGCTCTGCACATTGAAGTGTTGTGAAGTGTGTGCCTTGCACAGTGAAATCAGTGAAATCGTTTGGCATATGTTTATTGTTTGTACTTTGGGCCATACCCCTGTAAACGCCAACATCTTTTGTTTGACACGCCCCTCTAAACGCCCACATCTTTTCTTTGACATGCCCACGCTAACGCCCACAAGGGACTACTTTCCCACTTTTGGCATTTTTGCTTTTTTAATGTAAATGGTGTCCACATCTATAGCCTATGTCCTTCTACTACATCTCCCCTTTCAAATGGTGTATTGAGTGTAGTGATTGATGCAGTACTTTTTGAGTTTACCTGGCTCAAAGGTTTGTGTTCTCTCTTTATAATAGTAGTATAGATAACTGCAAGGCGATCAACATGATCCCCACTGGCTTGCGAAGTTCCTCAGGAATAAAAGGGAAAATCTTTCTAAGGGAACGAATAATGAAATAGCAACTTCTAGTAGTTCGGTTTACCTGTAGATTAAAATTGAGGGAGTTGTCAGAGAGAACTCTAAGATACAGTTCTTGGCTCCAAAATCCATAACTTCAGTCTTGTCAGCATTAAGCTTAAGGAAATTATACTTCATTCATCAACTCGATGCCAGTCATACAGAGTTTACATTTCTCGGCTGTAGGTTGTCAGTGAGGGACACACTAATTGGTGTGTTGTCAGCCTATGATAGTACCGGGAATCCAAAAGATCTCACCAAGGCAGCCAAAAGCGACACATACAGATTAAAAAGTGTGAAACTAAGCAAGGAGCCTTGTGTCACTCCACGTCAAAAGGGTAGGAAGTAGGGAAATCAGGCGGAGGTTCTTATTCTCATCTGGGTCTAAGTTGGGCCTTTTAGGAAGTCAATAACTGGTGCTCTTCAAGATGTTAGAAAGATGGTGCTAGAAGTTCTCACAAAGGCAAAAAAAAGATGAGCCTAAAGTTAGCTTCTGCCCTTGGGCCCAAGTTTGACTTTTTTTCAAAGGGATAACAGATGGTAAGGATGAAGGTAAAAGTAATGTAATAATTTTACAGTACTGACTGGGCGAATGTCATGTGGAAAGCCTGGCGTTTGGGAGATAAACAAAGAGGAAACCTTCTACTCTTCCTCAATCATTTGGAAAGCTATTATAGTAGTGAAAAAAAAGGCTGAAGGCTTTTTATTATGCTGTATGAAATTGGATTAATTAATGTGTTATAATATGTTGTTACAAGGATTTTAATATTTAGTCTACATTTTAGTTTTTCTTTTTAGCTTAGCATCTTTTTAAGATGGTGGTTTGAACATGCTTTTCCCTAATAAGATAAAATGTCTACCATTCACTTATGTTTAGTAGACGTTGTTCTGTCGTATGCACTGTTAGTTCCAGGGACACACATACTATTATGTGCTTGTAGGAGATGACTCTTTTTTTCCCCCCACACTAAGTAAAGTTGTTATTCTGTGTCAGCAGAAAGCGATAAGGCTGGTGTTTTATTATATAAACAACGTCCATTGTAAATTTGGTGAGAGGCTCTTCACACCAGAGTTAATGTAAGTGCTTCAAAGAGCTACGAGTGAGAGACAACTCCACAGGCCCAAACATTCATCCTAAGAAGGAGATAGCCATGCAAGCAGAGATGTGTGAAGGCTTGCACACAGACAGAGTGCATTTGTTAATGCACTGAGGCCGGCTTCTTGAGGCAATACGCCAAGGTATGGTGTTGGATCATTCCAATTTGATCTAGCAGAAGGGTACTTCCACAGCAATCTCACTAGAGTAGGGGTATTAGTGTAACATTAGGAACAATTAACCCTTTCCATGCGTCGGACGGCCCCCGGCTGTCTGACTTCACAGTGGGCGTGTGTGGAGGATGGAAGGGGGCCGTCCGAACCCCACCCACTCATTATTTCTCCCGTACTACGGTGGAATTCCCGCTGGGGTCAACGGGTTAACATGGTTGATTTGTTTGTGTTTTTCACCATTCTAATATTGCTTATAATCATGACCAGTCTCATCTGTCTAATTATTGCTTTACTTCCAAGGATTAGATCTTTCCAATAAACCTTTGAAAATGTCTTATTGTCTCTTCTCTTAAATAAAACCTTGGGCATGCAAAAGTGAAAAACTAAAGTGTTATAGAGATCTGTTTCCACAAATTCCTTGGGAATAAGAGTGGTCATATTCGAGGTTGCTGACAGTATATGTGACCCTGGAGGTTTAGGGGTAGAGATGCGGTACTGTGAGCTAGCCAAAACAACATTTACTGATGATATAAGAAGGGTCAGTCTCTGTATTATGCAGTTGTGTTGTTCTAATACACAGTCCAATGCAATTTGTAGGCACCATATCACGTAAAGCAAAGACAGGGTGGAGCTTTATTAGAGGCTGTGCAGTTACTGAAGGTAGAAAATGGGAAAACTAGGCGAGCTTGTAGATCCCCAACTGAGACTAATCTCCTGTAATATATGTGCCGATAGGGACATTGTTATGTTAGAAGCACAATAACAGATTTTGAGGCCATGGCCATGGTTCCCAATTAAGCAGAATTCTGGTGATAATTAATGCACACTGGGTTTAATGCTACGCTGGTGGAGGGTGTTTAATGGGTAACATCACTTCTCCGGAGTTCCCCACCTCAGAATAAAGCGTTACACGTGGCACACCAGTTACTGCATGTTTTGCATTCGAGTTAGCATTTTATCCTGCTAAAGTTCCTTAGAGGTTTTTTTTCTGGCAATAAAAAATAGCTCTTTGGATCGATATTTAAAGCACAAGTTTGTATCAGGGTCTCGGTTCTGCACATTAATAGAAGGGAGAGGCCGGTTGTGACAGCGTGGGTTTACCTGGCTGTGCATTGCTATTATGATGGCCTTGCTGTGCTGTAGGTTTCAAGTATGCTGTTTTGCACGTGTATTTATGCAGTGCTTTCTATTCTTCTGACGGTGCCAGAGCTCCTTTGTGGAGGAGCAGCAGGCTTCTTCGTGGACGTGTTTCCATGTCACGCATCCCCTTGCCCCAGTCTGAGGAACAATCCGTCGCTGACTCCGGAATCTGGGGATCACGGTTCGATCCCCGGGGCCGGCGGCAGATTAGCCCTGCACCATGTGACTCTGGGCAATAGCTTGCTTAATCTTCCCAACGGCCCCCAGCGCCTAGAGGCCCTTACGGGTGATTGTGCGCTTTACAAATGTGGATTATTATATATTCATACTATATCACTGATGCAGGGAGAAGCTATTGTTAGTGCAGCAGGTGCTGAAGCACTGGGGCTCAAAAACGGCAGGGGTTTCCAAACGGGGGGCGAATGAGCCGCAATAATTCACTCGGTAATGGGCCATCGCTAACATATTTTGTTATTTAAATCATGGCTGGGAGAAGGTGTCCAAGGGGAAAGGACGTCAAATATTGTTCCTTCAGGCCCCTCACCCCCATTTCTTATAATCACACGGTGGATACGTTTACTGCTTGATCTGAATGGTATACTTGGCAATCATGTATTTGATTGCATTTTTCAAACGGTGCAGAACTTCACAACAATCTTTAAATAAGTCTAGACATACCTGAGCATTGCCAGTTTAATCGAATCATTATGAAAATGTATGAGGGGGTCCCTAAGTGATTATTTTCCCCCCACGGGGGGCGGCCTGGCATTCAAAAGTTTAAAGATCGCTGCATTCGGGGCTCACTGCATCCCAGTGAGAGCTGCTTCAAAATAAGACCGTGGTGGTCTGTGGTCCGTTTCGCTTGCTTACATCAGAGCCCTCTGCGTCCTAGCGACGCCTCTGCGCTCCTGCTATTCATGAGCCGGGACTCCAGCGGCTAGACTTGCCAACAATGCAGGCAAGGCGCTGCTATTGGCACTTATCGTTTACTCTTCTGAGCCTTGTAGCTGGATAACCTTCTTTGAAAGTTAACCAAGAGGTCAGAGGGGGTCAAGAGGTGCCGGTGACCCGGGAAGGGAAGTCATCCTTCAGCGGGGCCATACGGAAAGGCTCAAGTTGTTCGCCAACAACGCTTGGAGGAAAAGAGACTGCGCGTATAGGAAGGCATGTTTCCCAGATGTCTTGCCCAGGGTTGCATGTAAAGTCTGAGGGCTGCTGTCTGGAACAGTTTGTCCGGTGCCCTCGGAAGCCTTCAGGCGCTCTGTCGAGCTTTGAAAGGCACTGACCCCTGGAGCGCTTGCTGGTGGCTAAGGGGGCTCTGAAAGACATGTTGCCTTTTGCGTTCTTTCGAAAGTGCCACCCGAAACCAGCCTGCCCCCGCCCCTCCTGCCCGCCACAACTTTCAGTAAATCACGGCTTCCCCTCCCTCAATTGTGTGTTGTTGAGACATTTCCTGTTCACACCGGTCTCTTGTTCTGTCCATGCCTTTTATTAAGTTGACAGCTGGAAGGGGGCTATGAGGAGGGAGGGGGCCGACTCCGGAGGACATTTGATCCGGTGTGAGTATTGCCTCTGGTGAAGTCAATGTTGGCAGGTTCGTGTCAGCCTAATAATAATCTGGCTTTCTACAGCGCCTAACGCCGGTGTTTCCACGTCTACGCGCCGTAAACTAAAGCAGATTACGTTAAAAACAGTGTGATGGTACTTAATGTATTGATGTCAGAAGGCTGGAAGATTGAGCGGCCTTCCCAGAATTAGACCTGGTGAGTGACCGGTTACACCAGATGTCAGCAGCGAGTGATAAATCCATTCGGCTACATCCATTGCTCCCATTCTCAATTTACCTCTCCTTTAGCACACACTGCAGTGTTTCTGGAGCCACTTACTTTTCACGCCCCCCACAGAAAGGGGAGGGGGTGGTTGCCCACCTCACGACCCTCCTTGCTCCAGCTCTGCCTCCCTCACATCCATTTCAAAGCCAATTTTTTTCCAAATATTTTTTTCTTTGCATAGTGACTATCATCTGGATGCCCCGATTAGTTATCCTTTCTCTCTTAAGTGTATGGCATATTCTTCACTGTACATGGCATGTCATGTCAAAAAAAAAGGGCATTCAACAAGTAGCTAAAGATCTACTGGCCTCGTTTCTGTCAGGCAGAACTCAGGCTGTCACTTTGGGCTCTTTTCAATCGACCAATCTGTCGCTGCCATGTGGGGTCCCACAAGGCTCATCCCTGAGTCCGACACTTTTTAATATCTATGTGTCGGACCTAGCCAATATATTTGAGCACACGGGATGAGCCTTACCTCATGTGCAGACGACACACAGTTAGTCCTGTCCATTAAAAATAATGGACAAAAGATGGCGGATGGTTTTAAGGAGTGTATGTTGGCAATTGGAGATTGGCTGGCCTCCAATTGTCTAAAACTCAATTCCGATAAGACGGAGGTTGTCATTTTTGGACAACTTACACCTAGCTGGTCCCCCGCTTGGTGGCCTGCGTCTTTCGGAACCCTGCCTAATCCCATCTCTAAGGTAAGGAACTTGGGAGTTGTTTTTGACAGCCAGCTCAACTTCGTTGCCTACGCCAACCAAGTAGCATCTTCTGCCTTTCACAAACTGCGCTTAATAAGGAAAATCATCCCCTTCCTTACTTAAAGTGCCGGGAAAACTCTGGTAAGCTCCCTAGTGCTGTCCACTCTGGACGATTGTAATGGTCTTTTTGCTGATGCTCAGATTAGAGTATTCAACAAAATGCAAACAATACAAAATGCGGCAGCAAGACTACTTGCCGGAATTCCTAAACATAAGACCGCCAGAGATACCATCAGAACACTTCACTGGCTTCCAATCAGAAGTAGGGTCAAGTTTAAAACTCTTTGCATTGTATACAAGGCATTGCATAATCAGGGACCTCAGTTCCTCAAAGATCAGCTGATTCCTTACCGTCCCCCTAGGGGACTGCGATCCTCTTCCCTTAATGACTTAGTGGTGCCCCGCACCAGGACTGTCTCCTGGGGAGACCGTCGGTTCCTGGTTTCGGCTCCAAAGCTGTGGAACACCCTACCTCAGTCAATCCGGACCAGCACCTCACTCTGGTCCTTCCGTAAACATGTAAAAACCTGGCTGTTTAACCAGTAATGTCTCAGATCATACATTTGTAGTTGAGAATAGGATGCAGAAGTTGCAGTGCTGAGACGCCCAAGGGCATTTGTTCGCGCTTTATAAAATCTCATAAATAAATAAATAAATAAATAAATCCCCCCACCCCACGGGTCCGAATACAGTGGACGAGAGAAAACTCGGCCACTGGGGGTTAATTTAAAAGCTAAAAAAGGGGGTATGAAGTTCCTGCTCATTTTGCCTTATAGGAACTTCATACCCCCTTTTTGTTGCTTTATACGTTGGGCATGTATGCTGGACTTCTTTAAATCAGAGCCTCCGTCCCTCTCTCTGGAAAGAGGTTAATTTAAAAGCACATTTGAGTCGGGGTGACATCGGAGGACTTTAAATAAAAAGTGAGTCAATGTTCATTTTATACGACGTGAATGTATTCACGGAAAAGCAACATTTGTAAAGAACAGCCCTACAAAAAATGCCACAAAGGGTCTTGTTTCCCTGCAGTGGAAATATCCAGTGAACATCGGGAACAACATAGCAGCAGAGCGGGCTATCTTTTTGTCAAAGGGGTGTACATCCTGGCCATACAAAGTACAACACTGCGGACGTAATGCTCACCTGGCAGTGTCCAGAAGGAATAACCAGTGGCCTTCCTCCTCCTGGAGATGCTTCAACAATAACTAGGATTTTATAAGAGTGTGCGTGAGGAGCACTCCAAATCTAATGAAACTTAAACTTCTAATTCAACGGTGCTATGACTGATAAGGGTTGTCTCTCCTTGGTTAAACTTGGGTTAAGACTAGCCTGTGGGTTAGTCCAGTCATGCACTGTTCACGTGGTGTTATCTAACACCTTCTGCTTTTTTCAAACTAAATCAATAAATATATCAATCACTTTATGTTATGTTATGTTATGTTAAATTAATTTATTGAGCGTGCTAACACCATTAGGTTTCTTGGCGCTATACAGAGGGAGCAGGGAGGAGAGAGAGAAAATAACATAACAAAAGATGACAATTAATAGTACGCTTCAGTGAAGAGGTGTGTTTTAAGAAAAGATCTGAATCTGGAGTAGGGGGAGGACAACCTAAGAGAGAGGGGAAGGGAGTTCCAAAAAGACGGGGCTAAGAAAGAAAACCTAAGGCCACCGTGTTTTTTCCGCTTGAATCTAGGGACAGAGAGTAGAGC
This sequence comes from Lissotriton vulgaris, assembly GCF_964263255.1. NCBI lineage: Eukaryota > Metazoa > Chordata > Amphibia > Caudata > Salamandridae > Lissotriton > Lissotriton vulgaris. The sequence goes on from NC_141689.1 coordinate 73,537,630, forward strand.
CAATTGAGAAGACCGAAGAGTGCGGGAGGGAACATACGGATGAAGCAGAGAAGAGATGAAGGAGGGGCCGTGACCAGTGAGGGATTTGGAAATGATGCAGCCGAGCTTAAATTTACAGCGGGCAGAAACCGGTAGCCAGTGGGGACTCTTTAAAAGAGGTTGGACATGTTGATCTCTGGGTTGATGGTAAATTAGGCGGGCAGCCTGATTTTGGATCAACTGGAGTCTCCTGAGTTGGTATGCAGGAATGCCTACGTATAGAGCGTTAGCGTAGTCAAGCCTTGACATGACTAACGCAAGCAGGGCCAGAGTAAGGGCATCGGTGGTAAGTAGGCGGGAGATTTTTCGTATTTTCCTGAGCTGGAAATGGCTAGAGGAAACTACAGCGCTGATCTGGGGTGTCATAGATAGATCGTTACTTATGACAACTCCCAGACTTTTTGCTGAGTTGACGGGACAGGGGGGGCTGCCAAGACTGGCAGGCCAAAAGGAAGAGTGCCAGGGATTGGAGGGCTCCCCGACAAGCAACAACTCAGTCTTGTCGGGGTTGAGTTTCAGATGGTTTGTGCCCATCCAATCACTGATGAAACAGAGGGTGTTTTGGAAAGTAGAAATGGATTTGTCACTGGAGTCAATAGTGAAGACCAGTTGAATGTCGTCCGCGTAGTTGAACGCAGAGACATTGAATCGACGGAGGGAACGGATTAGTGGGGCTAGATATAAATTAAAGAGGAGAGGGGATAAAGAGGAGCCTTGCGGGACACCACAGGTCAGCTCGACTTGAGAGGCAGAGAACTGGGACAGCCTGACAGCTTGATGGCGATGGGTCAGAAAAGAGCGCACCCAGTCCAAAGCAGTGCCCTGTATGCCAGCCTCTCTGACACGGTCGACCAAAATATCATGGTCGACCGTGTCAAAGGCGGCCGAAAGATCTAAAAGGACCAGGGCCTGAGAGGTAAATGTAAATGTAAATGTATTTGAGCTTATATAGCGCACAGCTACCCGCAGTGGGTGTTAAAGTCGGCGCCCCTGCGTAGTTCGTCCATCACAGAGAGGATGACTGCTTCTGTGGAATGTGCAGGTCTAAACCCAGCCTGCTGGGGGTCCAAAACACAAGAGTCCTCTACAAAAGAAGAAAGGGTTTGAGTAACATGGGACTCCAGAACCTTGCTAAGGAAGGGGAGGAGGGAGATAGGGCGATAGTTACTCATGGTGGATGGATCAGCCGTAGGTTTTTTCAGAATGGCGACCACCTCTGCCCGTTTGAAAGATCCAGGGACCACCCCCGTGGTTAAAGAGTTGTTTAAGAGGGCTAGAGGGGGTCCGGGCAGGAAGTGAAAGCTTCTCGCAGGGCTGAGGGGGGGCAACAGTCGCTGGGTGAACCAGAAGAGATTTTAAGCAAAAGGAGGAGAAAATTATCTTTTGAGATGAGGGGAAGCTGGGATAGGGTATGGATGATGTGGTGAGGGGGAGTGCTGGGGGGGAAGAAGCGGATGAGGCGTGAGCAGAAATGCTAGTTTTGATTTTAGCAATTTTGTCCACAAAGAATTGATTCAGGGAATCACACAGAGATTGAGAGGGGAGCGGGGTAATGGTGACTCTCGCCGGGTTGGATAGTTCCTCAACAATAGAAAAAATGTCTTTAGACTTGTTAGTAGAATTCAAGATCTTGTTGGAAAAGTAGCTGGATTTAGCCCGGGCTATAACGGACTTGTATTCCCTCAGCTGAGAAGAAAAGATAGCTTTTGTCTCAGGGGTGTATCCACGATGCCAGCGTCTTTCGGCCTGACGGAGACTGAGTTTGAGTGTCTTGAGTTCCTCGGTGAACCACCTATGGGCGTCATGACTGCGCCGCGTTTTAACCGGTTTTAAAGGTGCCACCGAGTCAGCAGCGGAAACAAGCCATTGGGTAAGGTTGTCAGACTGAGAGTCAATGGAAGTGGTGGGTCCCGTGATAGAGGGGGCCGATGAGCTTCATTCATTTAATTTCTCTTAATTGCATCAAAGTTCATGTTTTCAATCACATGTTGTAAATCAATCATAAATAATTTTTTGAACACAGTGTTTACATGAGGTCAATAATCATGATTCTTTTTCAAAAAATCCAATCAATGTTAGCACATAACACAACTTAATCGCGAGCCCGATGCATTTCGGTACTCAAACGGTACCTTCCTCAGGGGCCACTCTAAAAGAAAAAAATTGAAAACATAATACATGTTATGTATGCCCATGGATGCTGTAAGTTGTTCTAAATATAGTGTGTGTAATCGTACCTTAGTGTAGTTGAAGAATGGTGAATATTGTCTGCAATAAAGAGACATCTCAATCAGACTTGTCGCTATGGTCCTTGCATGTCATACTAAGCGATCGCTTTTTTATGTAATATGGAAAATTCCTTACCGGTGTAAGCTTGAAAGTGTCAGCGCTGCGTGCTGTAATTAAGAATACACAAGAGTTGTCTATTGTTAATGTGCCTTAAAGCAAGTTGCCACACAAACCGATAATATAAAAACAATATCTTTCTCGGGATATCTAATGTCATACCTGATTAAAATGGAAGGTAAACTTTCAACCTGAAAATCAATGAGACACAATAGGTAACTTAGTTAAGTTTTGTCTCGTAATAGTTAAATACTACTCTACCTGATCGTAGAATACGGGTTCATACCTGTTGTATGCTGTGTTCACGAGTCTGCAAAGAATGCAAAACGCGTTAAGAATATGTAATGCAATGCTCCAGGAACGCGTTTAAAATCGTTAAAGTTCTGACTATTCTGCTCCGTACCTGATTGTGCTTTCTACGCGTCTTCCTCCGATTACGAAATGCTTCAAAAAACAAACGTTTGCCGCCATTGCCGAAGGTTGTGTTCTCATTGTGAGAATGGTAAATTTCTAATTAAACTCTTCGGGTGGAAACTTGTGTAGGCCAACGCATTATTCCGATCCATAGGTTTAGAGTACAGTTCAGTTTGGATGCCCATCTGGGTTTTAATGATCCTTACATCCAAGAAATCCATTGTTCGATTGTCAATTTTGTGTGTCAATTGTATCCTTGGATTTACTGCTTTTAAGTCCTTAATCATTTGTTCCAACTCTTCTGTGGATACTTGCCAAATTAAAAATATATTGTCGATGAATCGACAATACATCCTAATTTTGGTCCATCGGTCTGTGGTCATCGGATTCTCTGCTTCAAATTGAGCCATAAAGATGTTTGCATACGCAGGTGCCCCCGAAAAACCCATGGAGGTACCCGTTAGTTGAGCATAGTGTTGGTTGTTCCATTCAAAATAACTGTTTTGTAAACAGAACTTTAACAGTTGCAATATCAAAATCTTGTTTGCTTGTAGGTCATCCATTTGTAGTAGTGCCCATTCACCAGATTCTATGCCAGCTGTGTGGGGAATAGAGGTATACAATGCTACCACGTCAATTGTACACAAAATCCAATGCTCCTGGAAATCTTGATTCAGGTTTGAGAGTTTATTTAAAAAATCAGTCGTATCCTTGATATACAAGATCCATCCCTGCACGAATTGCTGTAAAAAGTAATCCAAATATCGTCCGAGGGGGTCAAAAACTTGACCCACATCCCGAAACGATGGGTCTAAATGGAGGATCATTCGGGTTTTTGTGGATCTTAGGGATCATGTACAACTTTGTACATCTAGGGTAGGTTGTGGTCAGATATGCTTTGGTATTTTCATCTATCCATCCTTGATTGATAGCTTCTTGTAGTAGCCCATTGAGCATTAGTTGTATTTGTGGAGTGGGTTCCATTTCAAGGGGAAGATATGTATTAACATCTATAACATGTTCGTCAACTTTATTCCTCTAATAGGGAGTGTCCATAACCACTATTGCTCCTTCTTTATCCGCTGAATGGATTGTAAGTTCCTAGTTGTTAGCTAGATTCTGTAAAGTATGTCGTTCGATTTTTGTCAGATTCTGTTGTTTTCCTTTCTTGAAATCTAATGCCTCTAATGCGACCGCGTTGTTGCCTCTGACTCATGAATCTGGAGAGTAGTCCGTTTTCCATACGAGCAGCGTAATAGACGTATATACACAACCTTCGGCAATGGCAGCAAGCGTTTGTTTTTTGAAGCATTTCGTGATCGGAGGAAGACGCTTAGAAAGCACAATCAGGTACGGAGCAGAATAGTCAGAACTTTAACGATTTTAAACGCGTTCCTGGAGCATTGCATTACATATTCTTAACGCGTTTTTGCATTCTTTGCAGACTCGCGAACACAGCATACAACAGGTATGAACCCTTATTCTACGATCAGGTAGAGTAGCATTTAACTATTACGAGACAAAACTTAACTAAGTTATCTATTGTCTCTCATTGATTTTCAGGTTGAAAGTTTACCTTCCATTTTAATCAGGTATGACATTAGATATCCTGAGAGAGATATTGTTTTTATATTATCGGTTTGTGTGGCAACCTGCTATAAGGCACATAAACAATAGACCACTCTTGTGTATTCTTAATTACAGCATGCAGCGCTGACACTTTAAAGCTTACACCGGTAAGGAATTTTCCATATTACATAAAAAAGCGATCGTTTAGTATGACATGCAAGGACCATAGCGACAAGTCTGATTGACATGTCTCTCATGACATGCAACACTCGTGTCTCCTGAGGCGGAAGCCGGGAGCTAGGCTAGCGCAATTTTAACCTTGTTACTTTATCCTGTGATTTTAAAAATACACTTGAAACTCGCTCACCTTTCTCCATGACATCTGTAACTCCCGCGCAGCGGATTTTATCGCTGACACGGGCAAAACAAAGCAGTGTTAGGCTTTTCCTCGCCGTCCTCGGCACCAAGCAGGGACACGCCCCCTTTGACGAGGCCACGCCCACTAGAGCACACTATTTAGGCGCAGCTGAATGCAAGCGACCCTAGCAACACTCGTGTCTCCTGAGGCGGAAGCCGGGAGCTAGGCTAGCGCAATTTTAACCTTGATTGTTACTTTATCCTGTGATTTTAAAAATACACTTGAAACTCGCTCACCTTTCTCCACGACATCTGTAACTCCCACGCAGCGCATTTTATCGCTGACACGGGTAAAACAAAGCAGTGTTAGGCTTTTCCTCGCCGTCCTCGGCACCAAGCAGGGACACGCCCCCTTTGACGAGGCCACGTCCTCTTCAGACGTCACTTCCCCCCTATAAGTATGTGCCACTTCCGGACGCGCAGCGGACGAGCGCAGCGGGCGCGCCGTTTGCGCGCCGAAGGCGCGCCAAAGGCAAGCCCGTCTGGGCCCGTCCGGGCCCAGACGGCCTTAGGCCTAGACACTATGCCCGACTTTCAAAGGCGCATAACCTACACCCAAGATACGCTTCGAGCTTGGAACACGAATAAACATCCCCAGTGTAAGTACATCCTTAAGGAAGACACCCCTTTCACGGGCTGCACCCGCTGCAATCCGACAGAGGAAACGGAACACGGCCAAGCACTTCGACTCGGCCTTCTGAACTGCAGGTCTCTTGTAAGACATGCTTATGAGATAAATATCCTCGTCCAGAATTCTATGCTGGACATATTGTTTCTGACAGAGACATGGATGACACCAAACAGTGACTTCGACATGGTCAATGCAGTCCCACCAGGTTATCAAATTTGCTCTTTGAATAGACCAGTCGGCGAGGCGGCGGGCTAGCCATACTTTACAAAGATTACTTCACTTGCAGAATCGACAGTGGAACTGTCAAAGACTGTGAAAACTGCAACTTCACTTTCCAGATCTCGCCAACAATCTCACTATCGGGACTATTAGTGTACCGACCGCCAGGCTCACTAGGGGAATTCTCCGGTACCTTGATGGATCACATCACACTAAAAACAATTACTGCCTCCAATTTTCTCCTCCTAGGAGATCTGAATCTGCATTTCCTGGACCCTGCGGATAACACCGCAGCTAACCTACTAGCAGATCTTGCATCAGTTGACCTACATCTTCTGAACTCAAAAGCTACCCATGAGAAAGGCCAGCTTTTGGACCCGATCTTTACAAATATTAGGAACCTCAAAACCCAAGATCCCACCCCCCTCCCATGGACAGACCACTTACTGGTCCCCATGTATTGGTACCTCCAAACCACCCCGGCTCTAACACAGAAAACCAGGACACTCGGGAGACGGTGGCACAAGCTGATACCAGAGGAATGGGAAGCTAAGTTAAGAGAATCCACCGCACCTCTCTCCTCGGATCCCAACACGGCGGATAGAGAATTTAACGGTTGGCTCACCCACTCCCTAGACAGCCTTGTCCCACTAACCAGCACCCTTAAACACATCAAAAGGATCAACCCAGCTCCATGGTACACACCTTCCCTGAACGCATTAAGGAAGGAGTGCAAAAGGACAGAACGCATTTGGAGGAAAGATAAGTCTGTGAAGGAAAAAGACGCTTTTCAGTTATCCATGAAAATGTACAAACTAGCACTTCATAATGCCAAAAGTGCCTTTTACGAAGAAAAAATAAAGAATTCCTCCTGCTCTGCCAAGGAGACCTTCCTTATCCTTAAAGAGCTCCTCCATGTCCCTGACCCCCCACAAAAACCTATGGACCCCAAAGCAGCGGAAGAAAAAGGTGTCAATCTAGCTACCTTTTTTGACGAAAAAATTAAAAAAATCCTTGCCTCCCTTCCCGCTGCTAAACCAGACACCACTGGAAAAATTAAGGACCTACCTCCCTTACAGAGGAATTCCTCCGCGAAACCCGACACACCCCAGCTGGCGTTATTCGGCCCGGTCACCATGGAGGAAGTTGCAGCAACATTTGCTTCAATCAAGAGTGGCGCCCCCAGTGACCCAGTACCTATAAGATTTCTCAAAGATATCACCCATACCGTAGTGCCCCCGCTGACCGCCCTAATCAACACCTCTTTAGCCCAAGGTGAAGTCCCTTCGAGTTGGAAGGAGGCGGTCGTGAAAGGGCTTCTTAAGAAACCATCACTAGACCCTGAGGCTCTATCAAATTACAGACCAATCTCTCTCCTCCCTTGGATTGGTAAGGTCGCAGAGAAACTTGTAAATAAAAAACTGTCTCAATTCCTGGAAACCAACCATCTCCTTAAGAACTCCCAGACGGGTTTTCGACCAGGTCAGGGCACTGACACCGCTCTCCTCGCAGCAGTGGAGAAGACCAGAGAAATTCTCGATACAGGAGGATCAGTGGCAGTGGTCCTCCTGGATTTGAGCGCGGCATTCGACACTGTCAGCCACCAGGTCTTAACCCAACGCCTAGAAAACATCGGAGTGAAAGATACAGCGCTGAAATGGCTCTCGTCCTTTCTTTACCAACGCTCTGTCCAAGTCTGGGAATGTGAAGGCCGCTCCCCCGCCATCCCCCTCCGGTGTGGTGTGCCACAGGGCTCATCACTAAGCCCCACGTTATTTAACGTGTACATGGCCCCACTGGAGGAGTTGGTCTCCCAATTTGGAGTCACCATCGTCAGTTATGCTGACGACACTCAGCTGGTGGTAACTCTCTCTCACCCCAAGCTAGAGCCTTCCAATCTCCATGACTGCCTCTCCAATATACATCAATGGATGAGCGACTCAGCACTGAAATTAAATGGGTCAAAAACGGAGATTCTTCTCCTAAGTCAAAAAACACTGAATCTACCCCCAAACATCTGGCCCGTCTGTATGGGTGAACCCCCTGCCCCTAAGACGGAAGTTAAGAGTTTGGGAGTATGGTTAGAGAAAGATCTCACCTTCAGAACGCAGGCAAGGAAAACGGCCGGCATTTGTTACGGCCTACTAAGATCATGTAGAAAGGTGCTCTCCCTACACCCTTTCCAGTCCCGACTACTGCTGATCCAAGGCCTAATTGTGTCCAGGTTGGACTACAGCAACGCCATTTATTTAGGAGCCCCGGAAACCACTCTCCAAATACTACAGAAAACCCAGAATGCCGCTGCCTGGCTGCTCACGAAAACCCCAGCCAGAACATCAGCCAAACCCGCACTGAAAAAACTACACTGGCTTCCGATCAGGGAAAGAGTGAGATTCAAGGCCCTATGCCTGGCTCACAAAGTACTTCACAACGCAGGCCCACCAATCCTCAACAACTGGATCACACCCTACAGACCGACAAGAGCGCTTCGATCGGACCATGAAAATCTTATTGTGGTTCCCAGGGTGAAAAAGGCCCGCGCAGGAGGCCGCCGCTTCTCAGTCCACACAGCGAAACAATGGAACGCGCTCCCCTTGAAACTTAGATCAGAACCTAACCTCCTGCGCTTCAGGAAATCTCTTAAAACCTTTCTTTTCCCTTAAACTACTTTCACCCCCGTACCTTCATCCATCAGGACCACGAGGTTTAGCGCTGGGATACTCTTGGGTGACTACGCGCTCTATAAAAACCTAAAATAAAAATAAAATAAAATCTTTATTGCTGACAATATTCACCATTCTTCACCTACACTAAACTACGATTACACACACTATATTCAGAACAACTTACAGCATCCATGGGCATACACAACATTTATTATGTTTTCATTTTTTCTTTTAGAGTAGCCCCTGAGGAAGGTACCGTTTGGGTACCGAAATTCATCGGGCTCACAATTAAGGTGTTATGTGCTAACATTGATTGTATTTTTTGAAAAAAAATCATGATTATTGACCTCCTGTAAACACTGTGTTCAAAAAATTATTTATGATTGATTTACAACATGTGATTGTAAACATGAACTTTGATGCAATTAAGAGAAATTAAATGAATGAAAAGTGATTGATATATTCATTGATTTAGTTTGAAAAAAGCAGAAGGTGTGAGCTAAAACCACGTGAACAGTGCATGACTGGACTAATCCACAGGCTAGTCTTAACCCAAGTTCAACAATAACTAGGACATATGGATCCCTACAAGTATTACTGTGCCAGACATCAGTGCGGTAGTAGCACCACCTTTTGTTAGCTGGATGTCTGTTAGATATATTTGTGAGTTACATAGCCGTTGAAGGTTATTGTGCACACTGACTCCAGAGGTCATTTCAGATGGATTGACTGGCCGCAAGATGCTTTTCTGGTCGGATACTCTGCACAGAGTGCCTGCTCATGAGCTTATTGTCTCACTCCAATTGGAATTGGAAGTGGATTTGTAAAGCGGGGGCGTACCAGTGCTGAACTCGAGAAATTGGCTAGGGAACAGACGAAACCTAAGGGAACAGACAGGTTTTTAGGAGCTTACGGAATTTTAGTAGGTTGGTTTCCCTGGAATGTTGAGGGGCTGGGAATTCCAGAGCTTGAAGGCGTTGTATGAGAACAGACGCCCTCCTGACCGCGCTTTCCTGATTCTGGGAACATTTGCAAGAAAGAGGTGGTCGGATCTGAGCTTCCTGTTGGCTATATATGGTTTAATCGGGGGTCTCAAGATTGGGGGGCCCTTGTCCCGTAAAATTTTATGTGTGATACAGAGGGATTTGAAATTGATTTTCTCGTGGATTGGAAGCCAGTGTAGGGAGCTTAGGGCCGGCTTAGCAGAGCATCGTTTTTTTTTTGCCTGTTAGCAGCCTAGCTGCTGAGTTCTGGACAAGTTGAAGTTTATTTATGACCGATTTCGAGGCGCCAAGATATAAGGCGCTACCGTGGTCCAGTCTGGACAAGATGAGACCCTGAATGAGGAGTTTTTGAGAGTGGGATGTATAAGGGGGAGGATTTCGCGTGTCGTGCATAGAAGGCCAAAGCAGGTTCCCGCGGTCTTCCTAGCTTGTGTTTGAAAGGTTAGGTCTTGATCGAGCCAGACACCCAAGCTTTTTATTTCTTTTTTTGGTGTTGGAACATGTCCCATGCACGATGGTCATCGAAGATTGGTGGTGAGTTTGGATTGGTTGCCTAGCATTAGGATCTCTGATTTTTCTCCGTTTAGTTTGAGGAGTGATCTGCTCATCCAACTAGAGATTTCTTTTAGGCAGGAGCATAGATTTTCCTGGCAGCGGTGTGTCTGGTTTAGAGAGACCACGAGTTGGGTGTCGTCGGCATACGTGACTAGGTTGATGTCGAAAGGGGCTACAATTTCCTCCAAGGGGGACATATATACTTTAAAAATTGTAGGGCTTAGGGATGTGCCCTGGGGCACCCCACATTAGAGTGGCATGGCTTTGGATCTCAAGTTGCCTTCGGTGACCTGAAAGGTTCTGTGTTCTAAAAAAAGATTTGAGCCAGGCTAGGGCTGAACCTGTGACTCCTGTCTCGTTTAGAAGATGGGCCAGGATAGAGTGGTCCACCGTGTCGAAGGCAGCGCTTAGGTCTAGGAGGATCACTGCTGCCGATCCACCTGCGTCCAGGTTCATTCGCGCCTCTTCAACCACTGCCATCAGGGCGGTGTCTGTGCCCTGGCCAGGCCGGAAGCCTGTCTGTGAGTGGTGTATGAGTCTGTTGGATTCGAGGAAGGCGGAGAGCTGTTGGTTAACGAATTTCTTCGCCACCTTGCTGATTGCAGGTAGTAAGGATATGGGCCGATAGTTGCCCAGCTCTAGGGGGTCCAGATGGGATTTCTTCAATAGAGCTCTGACTGTCGCTTTTTTCCAGTTGGGGGGAACGATGCCCAGTTCTAGGGAAGTGTTGATTAAGCTGGTGATAGGGGGGGTGATGGTGGGTGTCACGAATTTTAAGATGTTGGAAGGTGCGGTCAAGTGTAGAGCCACTTTTGCGACCCGAAGGGTCAGTGATGGGCGGTGGATCTGGCACTTTCAGGAGTATTTGGACGATACGAAAGGTTTCCCTCGAAGAGTTAGCGGAAGCTTGGATTTTTTCTTCAAAGAAGCCCGCCTGGAATGTTTTTAGGTTAACTTTGTAGGACCTGATGGCTTCTTTGTATTCTATTTTCTTGTTATGGGCCCAGTCTTTCCTTCATATACGTTCAAGTTTTTTGCATTTTTTTTTCAGGTTGTGGAGTTCAGGGGTGAACCAGGGGGGTTTGAAGGTTCCATTTTTTTTAGATAGGATTTTTCTTGGTAGTACGTGGTCTAGTGAGTTTCCTATCCTCGCTGAGAATTGCTCGTCTGCTAAGACTGGGTCAGTTTCGAGTGATGGGGTGGTGATTTCGAGTTCACGTCTCCAGTCCTCTGGGGCTAATTTTGACCATGGGTGTTCAGGGAGACTAGGTGTAGGCCCTCGGGGGGGGGGTTCGGTGTTGGTTTGCCAGTGGAATGGGACAAGGAAATAGTCTGACCAGGTGATGGGGAGGGGCTTACTCATTTTTAGTTCGATGATGTTTGAAAAGATGGGGTCTAATAAATGGCCTTTTACGTGTGTGCATGGTGGCTCTTCAGGTGAAGGTGGTGAAGGTGGTAGGAAGCCAGGTCAAGTATTAGGTCCCCTGCCGCTTTGTCCGATGGGTCATCAAAGTGGAGATTTAGATCTCCCAGTATTGTGAAGTTGGAGGAGGAACAGGCTCGGGGAATGATGGCTTCCATCAGGGAGCTACAGAACTGTCCATGTGTTCTGGGTGGGCAGTACAAGAGAATGCCCGAAAGTGATTTTAAAGGGGAAAGTTGGATGATAAAATGAACGTTTTCGCAGTCAAGAATCTGGCTGTCTAGTATACGGCAGGAAAGGTGACTTTTGTGAATAATTGCGATTCCTCCGACTTTCCCAGTGGCTCTGTCGAGACGTTGGGTGAGGTATCCTGGTGGGAGGGCTTGGACCATATCTGGCTCTGAGCTTGGGGATAGCCAGGTTTCTGTTAGAAACAGAACATCTAGATCTGAGTCTTGGAGAAGCATATTGATTTCTGCAGAATGTTTGGGTAATGACCGGCAGTTAAGCATGGCCATGCTAATAGAATGCCCGATGGGGGGGTGGGATTCTTTTTGGGGATGGTGATAGAGTGTAGGAACAGTGAGTGCAGTTGCTTTGTCGTTCCTCCAGGGAGAATGAGTGGAGACAAGGTGTATTAGTGACCTGTCTGAGTTGCAGTAGTGCAACAACAAGTAGGGGAAAGGATAGGATCAGTTGCGATCCAGTAGGACTGATATTACCATTCACAGAAAGGAGAATGGAAGGTCCGCCCACAGTCGTAGCCCCAAGAACGAGACAACAAAGAGGTGACTGGGCTGTTCCTAAAGGAATAGAAGGAGAGAAAAGAAAGGGAGGGAACGGTCACTAGGGAGGGGCTGGTGCTCAATTGGAGGACCACCCCTGGGTATCCACTTTGTTGGATATAATGGCCTCACACACCCTTGTGAGTGTCATGCTTCATCATCGGCAATGCTCCTCGTTGGGCAGGCGGTGCAATGCTCAATGGGCTCACCTCAAAGAGGGGCTCTTTATCGGAGATCTTTTATCCAACTGCCTTATGGTGAAGTGCGGGTGAGGGGCCAGGAAAGAGTAGAAAGTGTGGGTGAGGGTAAAATGTGGCTCAAGGTACCGGAAACAATTTTATTCTGGTGGTCCTCTGCCACAAGTAAAATCAAGGCTAGCAGGTACTCGTGGGAACTATGGTTTCCCAGAGTGATCCAGGGCTAAAGGTGTGGTCGACATGTTTCTCGCATCTAGTTCGTTGACTGCGATTCTTCAGGACCTATAGGGAAACTACAATTTACTAAACATGATCTAGTAATAAGTATCAGTTTAAACAAGGCACATTAGTTGTACTACCTGTCTGACAATGTTCCTACCTAAGGGTTAGGGTTAAGGGGTGTCAACAGTACCCAGCGGATCTGGCATTGGGCGAGAAGCCAATGTGTTTGGGTTCTGACTGCCTGTGCCGAAGCCTGCTGCGCCTACCCTTCAGCCGGGTCCGGATAGTTGCAGTAGTGTCTCTCGAGAGTAGATTCTAGGGGCTAAGGGAGAGGGAGCAGCGATTCCTGTCCCTAGGCCCGTTCTGGGGCGGACGGGCGCAGACAGGCTTGCCTTTGGTACGCCTTTGGCGCGTCCGCTGCGCGAACAGAATGGCATTGTGCCTTTATGGTAGAACAGGGTAGATCAACTACCTTGCGAACCTGCACCGCAAGCGAGGGGAAGTAGTAATCACTTCCGGTCCCGCCTTCCCTCCACAGCAATCTGACAACGTCAATGGTGGACAGGGGAAGGGGGAGAATGACAAGGTGAGTGCTTGTGAGGTTAAAAGCTAAATTAAGCAAGTTTAAAAATGAAAGAACGCAGTGTCTGCTAAGCAGAGGAGATGTAAAAATTAGAGGGATCCCTTTACCACTCGCTCCAGCGATGTGGCAAGTCGGACTCTGTTACCTGCGTGGCGAGTCTGCGAGGTGCGAGTGAGGGCTAAATTTTGTGTTCAGGGTGGGCATAACAACTAGCCTGCCAACCTGCGCTGCAAGCGAGGGGAAGCAGTAATCTTCTGTGGCCATCAGATGAGTGCTGATGGATGCCCGCCACGGTGTGCTTCGCATACAGGTCCTCGAGGTCAGGCTGGTTCAAGTGTACATGTTTGTGGGTTTCTGTATCTCAGCTCCCACTGGTGCTAATCTTGGGAGATGGTTCACCTGAGAGCGTCAGCTGAGCTTTGACTGAGTTGTTTGTCTCTTATGCTTCAGGGGCGTTTCCTGCAGCCCCACCACCTATTGCCACGCGTGGTATAAGGTAAAGTAAAAGTGTAGAGGCCGCATTCAGTAGAGCAGCTCAGGCAATACCTAGGTGAATCTTCTGTTATCGCCAGTTGCTTTCTTTTTTTGTGGCTGAGGTTATGAACCGAATTAACCAAATCCCCTGAAGCATTTACTTCCGTAGGTTGAGTCCAATATCTGGTGTAAGTTTCAGACACTCGTAGCCCACGTTCGCTTGGAGGCCGGCCTACCGACCGGCCAGCATGAACAGTTGCACGGGAAAAAGAACTAACCAGAATGCCAGTGTATATCTATACTGGACTAACGTCTCATCACGGAACACAGGTGATATTATCATTTAGTTCATTCACATGTGTAGAAAGACGATAAATCCAGCGCTGCTCCTTCTCAAATGGGATTTGCGATGTTTTATTCCCCTGCCTGATTTGTTTTATAATCGTCCAGCGTATATCATTTGTGGTGTGGTTCTGCTGTAAAAAATGTTCTGTTAACTTGGTGGTATTCTTCCAGCACTGAATATTGCTACGGTGCTCACACACCCATTGTTTTATCTTGCGTGTCGTCATCCCAACATATCTTGAGCCACAAGGGCATGTAATTAGATAAACCACATTTGATGAATTACAGTTAGTGTGGTCACGTTACGTCCATATTTACATGCCCTTGTGGCTCAAGATATGTTAGGCTGACAACACGCAAGATAAAACTGGTGTGTGAGCACCGTAGCAATATTCATTGCCGGAAGAATACCACCAAGTTAAAAGAAATTATTTTACAGCAGAACCACACCACAAAACCACAATTGATATACGCTGGACAATATAGAACAAATCAAGCAGGAAAATAAAACATCGCAAGTCCTGTTTGAGAAGGAGCAGCGCTGGATTTATCGTCTTTCTACAGATGTGCATGGACTAAATGATCATATCCCCTGGGGTTCCGTGATGAGACGTTAGTCCAGTATAGATATACTCTGGTATATCTATACTGGTGTGGTTCCGTCATGAGCAGGGAAGGGGTTAAAGTAAGTAGTTTAGGGTCCATTCTTAACCTTAAAACGAGGCCAGATTCATTGTTGTTCTGACCTAGATTTTCCTGCTCCCTATAGTGTTTAATTAGCGGCAAAAGCCTCCACCTGGACCCATGACGTGAAGTCATCTATTACTTCAAGTAAGCCCTCCCGTTTTCCATGTTTTTAAAGTTCTGTCTTAGACTTTTAATTTCACTGCCAATCCTATTGTGAGCGTGTGTCCCACGGGTACTCTCGCCTTAGCGGACAAGTTTATTTCACTAAACTTGATCACATTATTGTTAATGCATATACATAGTGCGCACAAGTAGTAGCTCGTCACTTTTAACGGTTTACTGTATGATTAAGCACCCTCCGCATGTGCTTGTGTAATACGGAGTACTAGTGTTAAAATCATTATCACTGACACGGGCACCTTAATAGAGGTTTTCACCTGAATGCACCACAGAGCGGAAATTAGATTTCAACAGCATGAGGTAAAACACGTTTTCACCTGAATACACCACAGAGCGGAAATTAGATTTCCACAGCATTGGGTAAAACACTCAGGATCCTGTACAAACACCAGAGCAAAGGTATCTTTGAGCTCAACGAATTGTTGTGTTTGTTTTCATGTTTGTTTTTTCTTACAGATTTTACCGGCTTTCGGAAATCCTGAAGGCCTGAACACATAAACTGTGAGTTTGTTTGTTGCATCCCCCACAGGTTAGGGTGCGCCTTAGCGCACATTCCGCCGAGGAGGGACGGTCCTGACGAATGCTTCGCCAATTTGCATTTTTGAAGCAGAAACATGTTGACCAATCTTTTCACTTAATTTATTAGGATGTGTCTGGTCAATTTAGCCGGATAGGAAACATCTGAACCGCTTGTTTTTACTAGTACCTGGTTTTCCACCATTAAAACCTTTTGGGAATAAACCAAGGTATCTTTTAAACCGCACACTTTCACTATTGCACTTACACCACACTAAAACCAGGCATCGTAGCACACCAGGGAGGCATTCAGCCTCTCTGGTGGGGACCCAATGATGAAGCATGTCACCAACTAGGTTGGTGAGTGAGGGTTCTTTTAAACCAGAGTGATTCCTCGTGCTGGCTCTCTCCCCTTTTCGCTTCATTTGGCCTCACTCTTTTGCTGTTTATGATAGTGTACAACACATGCCTAACACAGCCCTCTGATAAGCCTAACTGCTTGACCACACTACCAGAAAAAGAGCTTTTAGTATTACCTACTTAAGCCTTTGTGGATCCACTAAACTTTGTGCACTTTATACCTTACTTTGGTATATTATGTACAGAGCCAGCTTCTTACAGAACCCAACATCATCTCCTCCATTGACAGTTCTCAACATCAGACAAATGGATCTTGCAGATCAATGAGGATGGTTACTCTCTCCCTTTTCT
Organism: Lissotriton vulgaris; assembly: GCF_964263255.1. NCBI lineage: Eukaryota > Metazoa > Chordata > Amphibia > Caudata > Salamandridae > Lissotriton > Lissotriton vulgaris. The sequence goes on from NC_141689.1 coordinate 73,553,613, forward strand.
ATCTTTAAAGCCATCTCAAGAACGGCTGATGGAGGATCATCTTATCTTGCTTAGAGAGGAAGTTGCAGCTCTCCTGGCCATAGAGAGGGTTCCGATTTCAGAAGTAGGCAGTGGTTGTTATTCCTGCTTCTTTGTGATGCCTAAAAAGAAAAAAGGTCTTCGTTCTATTCTTGAACCTTTAGACCATCAATCTCTTCCTAAAAATGAAGAAATTCAAGATGCTCAAGTTGGTTTTGTCTGCCCTAGACCAAGGAGACTTGCTGGGAGCGGTGGACTTGCAGGTTGCGTATTTTCACATCCCCATTCTGCCAGCCCACAGATGTTATCTGTGGTTCAAGATAAGCCACAAGCACTTTCAGATCACTTTGCTACCCTTTTGCTTTACCAGCGCCCCTTGGGGGTTCACCAAGTGATGGTGGTGGTCGCTGCTCATCTGCACGGGTTAGGGGTTTCAGTCTTCCGCTACTTTAACAACTGGCTGTTGAAGACAGCCTCGCCCCAGACTTTCTCTCCCCTCAATATTACAGCGTACCTCCTGTATTCGCTGGGGTTCACTATAAGCGTGCAGAAGTCACACCTTTCATCTGAACTGTTCCGTTTCATCTGAACTGTTCTGGACACACTGCAGATTCAGATTTATCCTCCTAAGCAGCGAGTCCAGGATAATGAAGTTTTGATACTGAGGTTTCAGCCTCTAAATTGGATTTCGGTGAGAATGACTCGGAGGCTGATGGGCCTCATGGCCTCTGGCATCCTGTTGGTAAATCAGGCCAGATGGCATATGCGGGTTCTACAGTGGTATTGTGTTTTTATCTAGGAACCGAAATCAATATTTCTGTTTTATGCCCTTGTACAGCTATAATCAATAATATCCCTATAATGGCATAAGAATCAGACCCATATTTGGTAAATAGCCCTTGCAGTCCAAAGCACGGCAAAGCTACTTCCTTAGATTCCTAGAGAGCACAACGAGTTCTTTCGACACACCAATCCTCCAGCAACCTGGGAAATCCCCATTTGCTTTTGTTTTGATTTGTCATTGAACTCCTGCGAACACTAAAGGAACAGTCAGTTCTTAGTGACATCTTTATTGACGTCTTATGTCCAAACCTTACGCCAAACTCTGCATCTTTCAGGTATAAATATACCAACGTTGCCTTACGCAAACACACGGTGGTGGTTGGAGCCGAGCAGCTATCTACTTGCCCGAGAGCCCAGCTGATGCAAGAGCCCATGGACGCTGCCCCTCCCCTTTGACGCACTGAGAGAGACGCTGTCTTTTCTCCTGCGAGAAATTCAGCTCTGGTGTTCTCAGCCGCCTTCGCGGGCTGCTGGGATATCGAGTCCTGAAAGAGAGATACCAGACCTCCTGCATTCTATTACCCAGATACGGAGCTGACTAAATCCTTAAAGAGAATTCTTGAGTCAGATTCTTGGCAAAACCAACTTAACTTAAACTGCTACTTACTTCCTCCTTCCCACGTATTAGGCTTAGGTCAGGTACACCGGGGTAGGCGTAGTTAGAAGCACCAGTTGAGTACTATTAGTCAATGTATATATGTATGTATGTATTTTATCCATTTTAAAGTATCTTATGGCTAAGAAACCATATCAATGCTTTTACAGTATTATTTCATAATACTCTTTTTACTGTACGCACTTTACTTTACATTAAGTATTGCAATTATGGCAATTCATTTCTCTTGCATGAGAAAGAAGACTGCTCAATAAATTACACCTTTTATTGAAAACGCCAGTCTCTTTTCTCTGCACTCTGGTAAAACTAAGTACGCACAATTTGACTGAGTGAAATAGCTGTCGATTGTTTTCACACGACTCTAGAGATACACTGTTATTCTGAGGGAGCAAAGTTGTCATGTTATATGGTTGTCAGCAGCTAATCCCTTCTTGTCTATCCAGGGAGGTTAAACTCATCCTCGTTTATTCGAGAAAGTTTCTAGTGACCTCTGAGCTAGCTGGCAAACCTTAAGTCTAATACAGTCAGTAGAGACCTAGTCGACCTCAGTCCTACGTCTACACTGCTGAATATATTATTCCAATGCGCAGAGCCTATTGGGAATATAGGAACTACACTACAGTGGGACCTGAAATTCCGGTGGGCACAGCATCATGGTAATTCCTCCGACATCCCCCAGATCACGCAGGGAACTGCAAAGGGCCTGCAGTGGTCGCTTACAGACCACAATTGGGTCAGAAGCAGACCTATATTCCCTCCCCCATCTAGATCTCTCAGTGGTGATGGATGCATGACTCCTGGGAAGGAGCCCACAAGTCATTGAAGGGCTCAATTGCTGAGTCAGCTTTCTCTTCAAAGAAACAAGTTTAATCAAAGGGCATGTCCTTTAGGTTGGCCTGAACATCCCCTGAGAAGCCAGATGTTCTTGCCCAAGCATCATGCTGCAAGGCCACAGTTTGTGAAACTGCTCTACCCACGAGTCAGTCGTATCCAGACCACACCTAATGGTGAACTTTTGCTGCCTCTCTCCCATCTTTCACTGCTTGGGAGAGCACTGCCCGGTCTTTTCCGGGACCTGTGGCAGCACTTGTCCAACCGTTTCCCATAAGGTATGCGAGAAACGTCCTGAAAGGCATGCGTAGTTCACCGTCAGCAATGCTAGGCTGGTAGAAAACAAGTCTTCTTCCCAAGCGCATTCTGCCTTTTGGATTCCCTGTCTGGGGGAGCGGAAGGGAACGTGGCATGGGATGTTAAGGCTTGGAGCACCAGGCTCTCAGGGGTAGGATATTGGATGAGGACACTTGGGTCACCTGGGGCAGGGAGATGGCGGTGTGCAATAGTCCTGTTCACAGGAGACTCTGTGCTTGGCTTGGACGGCAAGCCTAGAAGGACATCTGTCAGTGCCTCATTAATGGGCAAAAGGGGTTCTTAATCAATTAGGGTTGGTAAAACACAACTTCTCACCCGTGAGGATCTCAATTCGCTGGGGTGGGGAATGGGACGGCTTCGTTGAGTGCTGGGGTTATCCGAAGATCCAGGTCTTGAGGTCTTTCCTGAACTGGAGCAATCTGGGAGCTTGCCGGAGGTGGAGGTCATTCCAGGCTTTGGCTGCGAAGTAGGAGAAGGACTTTTATCCAGTTCTGGACTTGTACATGCATGAGACAGTGGCCTGAGAGAGATTGGCTGATCGGAGGGATCTTTTGGCACGTGGAAGGAAGAGGTGGTTGTTTAGTTATGTGAGTCCGGTGTTGCAAAGAGCCTTGTATGCATGTTTGAGGAGTTTGAAAGTTATTCTTCTTTTGACTGGGAGCCAGTGGAGGCCGAGAAGTGTTGGGTGATGTGACTGCAATGGGGAATGTCCAAAGTCAGTCTGACTGCGGCATTCTGAACGGTCTGGAGTTTGCATTAGAGTTTCTTGTTGATCCCAGCATAGAGAGCGTCGCCGTAGTCTAGTCTGCTGATGAGAGCATGTGTGAAAGTGTTTCTGGATTCGGATGGGATCCATCTGAACGTCTTTCGAAGCATGTGGAGGGTGTTGAAACAGGTCAAGGATACAGCAGTTATCTGGTGGTTCATTGTGAGCGACGAGTCTAGTATGATGCCGAGGATTTGTGCGTGGTCCGTCGGGGGCGGGGGGGAATTTCCGAGGGTGGGGGGCCACCAGGACTTGTCCCAAGCAGAGGGGATGGAGCCAAGGCTGAGGTCTTCTGTTGTCTCAGAGTTGAGTTTCAGGCAGCTGTTCTTCATCCAGGTGGCGACGACTTTAATCCCTTCTTGGGAGTTGTGTTTTGTGATGTTGGGTACGTTTTTGAGGGATAGGATCAGCTGGATATCTTCGGTGTAGGAAGCCCAATGCTAAAGCACTTAGGTCAAGAGGTTAGTCTTGACCTGCACCAAGGGCGGCTCCAGGCAGAGGACCTCTGCTGCATTCTTCACCACCATAGCATAAGAAACATCCTCCTCTGTGGCCACATCTGGAGAGGTGTCCAGTCCACCGGCCTTCGCAAACTCCTCATTCCTCACCAGGAGTGTCTAATTGTTGTTCCAACGGGTGAAGAACCGGGTTTTAGAACCCAGCGGCGCCAGGGCACGCCCAAAGTCTTCGGGTTCACCTGTCTTAGAATACAGAGACACGGGATACTTCTCGGTGACGTCAAAGATAAAATTTATTGGCTGCAACCAGGAACAGAAGTCTACGAAGTACGACACGGGTCGTTCGCTAGAGACTGCTCAATTTTCGTATTGCGAGACATCGTCTTTTATTCTAAAAATCACATTCCTGACAAACACCAATTATTTACAAACTATCCAATCACAGGTGGCATTGCAAGAGGTATCACATAACGATAAGCCCACTTTTCAGGTGTCCAGCCCACCATCAATTACACGGGAAAACCCAACATTCCAACGTGCTATTTTACACCTCCGCCCCCCCACCTCAATGCGAGATTAATTCGCTGAGGATTTTGTACATTTCTTCCCACAGCGCCGCTGTACTCAGGCGCTGGGAAGCTTTCACAATCACTTTGGGCGCCATCTTTCATTGGGAAGGCTGGCCGGTTTGCTCTGCGCCCCTCCCACCCTCCTCCCGTTCCCGCCCAATCCATGCATATGAACAACAGATTTGCCCGGCCGCGCAGCGGGCGGGCGCAGCGGGCGCGCCGGCGACGCGCCAAAGGCAAGCCCGTCTGCGCCCGTCCGCGCCTGGCCCGGGCCTAGGGCCACCCTCCCTGGTTTGCCCCCCTTGCCCCCACGTATTCATTACTCGGCCGCCCAGCTCCAGCGTCTCCGCCCCACGACCAGTCAAACATGCATCATATCCCACCCAAACTCTTTGTTCACTAACCCAGTCACTTATTGCCCTGGCTGTCACACCATGATACCTCCTATCCGTAAACCCCAGGGTGGTAAGCACCACTCCACACAAACCCACATTATAGCACTCACGAATGTCCGCTCGCTTGGCAAACATAGCCTAGACATTCACGAGTTGATCCATGATTATAAAATAGATCTTCTGTTCATGACAGAAACATGGATGGGCCAAGCATCCGATCCGGACCTAGTCATAGCCGTTCCGGCAGGGTATACCACCCATAGATTAGACAGGCAAACCAAGAAAAAAGGAGGTGGTATTGCCATTATTGCTCGTGACACCTACACTGTAAGGTTCACTATTATTCCACAGACTTCCTGCGAAGCCATAGAATTTGCAATCAAACTGTCCCCATCATACACCTTTAAAGGGATCCTCCTTTATCGCCCTCCAGGGCCCAGACACGACTTCATTGGTGCTTTTAGGTCCTTTTTGGAGGCGTCTGCACTTGATAATTCCTTCACCATTCTAGGTGATTTTAATTTTCACTTTGATGCTCCTGACAACCCCGATACAGCTACGCTATCAGCCGACTTGTCTACTTTCGGCCTTATTCCCCTGGTTCATTCCCCCACGCACGAAGGAGGTCACACGTTAGATGGCATTTTTTCCAATGCCACGGGCTTCCAAGTCACACAAATACTCCCCTTAACTTGGTCTGACCACCACCTCATCCTGGCATCACTACAAATACATGATTCCCAGGTCAACAAATCAAACCCCAACCCTCGCCAACCCTATTTGGCATGGGATGACATAGATGAATGCAGGCTGAAGACCACGCTCAACGACACCTTCCCCACGTTATCTCCAGACCCCAATACTGCTACTTCCCAATATCACAACAAGGTTAGTTCAGCAGCCAAAGACCTGGTTCAAGTTAAACAACGGTCACGTAATAGATCTACCCCTTTGGCCCCGTGGTATACGGATGAACTACGCACACAAAAGCAACAGTGTCGAAACAGAGAGAGACACTGGCGGAAAGATTACACTCAGGAAGCCAAATCCTTGTACAAAGAGTCGGTAGCTAAATACAAAAATCTCATTTTTGTCGCCAAGAAAAAGCACTATTGTAACAAAATCGGAGCCGCTCAAAACTCGAACAAATGTCTTTATGAGACCACTAAACAATTAGCAGGTTCTTCTGTGGATCTCACCCCCCCCCCGTCCCAAGCTCTTTGCGATGCTTTGTCCAAGTTCTTCTTCAGCAAAGTTGACGACATCTATCGGATCTTTGCCAATTCCTCAACCCTTTCCCATAGGTCCCCCACCCACCTTGACGGACCAATTTTTCACCAGTTCAGAGAAGTGACTTGTTCTCAGGTATTAAATATCGTATCCACCATCAAATCGGGGTCGGCCCTGGACCCCTGTCCCATGAAGGTTCTGCGGCCTATCATGGAAGCAGTTCTTCCAGCCATAACTGATATTTGCAATTCCATGTTTTCTACAGGCACTTACCCGGATACCCTTAAGAAAACACTCATAAAACCGCTCCTCAAAAAACCCACCCTTGATAAAGAAGAACTTAAAAGTTACCGACCCATTGCTAGTCTTCCACTACTAGCCAAAATAGTGGAGAAAATCATGAACGCCCAACTTTCTCTCTTTATAGAGGAAAACAAATGTTTGGACGAATCGCAGTTCGGCTTCCGCCGATTCCATGGAACTGAGACCGCCTTGGTCAAGGCGGCGGATGACATTAGATCCATTCGGGATGCGGGAGGCACAGCTGTCCTGATCCTACTGGATCTATCGGCTGCCTTCGACACGGTCGACCATACCACCTTGGTCGATCTTGTCGAGAGTATAGGCATCCGAGGCAACGCTAAAAATCTTCTTGCCTCCTTCCTGGCTAACAGGACCCAGGTTGTCACTGTGGGACCTTTTGAATCCTCCCCCCTGTCACTGCCATGTGGAGTTCCCCAAGGCTCATCCCTTAGTCCGACACTTTTCAACATTTATGTGTCGGACCTTGCCAATGTCATCAGAGCACACGGGATGAGCCTAACATCCTACGCAGATGACACCCAATTGGTCCTCTCTGTCAAGAATGACGGGCTTCAAAAAGCCAACATGTTCAATCAGGGTATGCAGGCAATTGGGAGCTGGATGGCCCACAATTGCCTGAAATTAAACTCTGATAAATCAGAAGTCGTTATTTTTGGCAATCTTTCCCCGGAGTGGTCCCCCTTATGGTGGCCCTCACCCATGGGCCAGCCCCCAGACCCGGTTAACAAGGTGAGGAACCTGGGTGTTCTGTTCGACAATCGTCTGAACTTCCTACCACACGCCAATCATATTTCCTCCACAGCCTTTTACAAGCTACGGCTTATTAAGAAAATTCTGCCCTTTTTACCCGAAAATGCCGCCAAAACTTTGGTGAGTGCCCTGGTTCTCTCCACCCTAGATTACTGCAACGCTTTATTTCTAGGTGCCCAGGAGAGAGTGCTATCGAAAATGCAGGCCATCCAAAACGCGGCCGCTAGGCTACTAGGGCGAATCTCTAAATACCAACCGGTGTCTCCCATCATAAGACAACTTCACTGGCTTCCGGTGAAGAAGAGGATCAAGTTCAAGTCATTGTGTTTGATATACAAGGCCTTACATAATGCCGGACCAGTGTTCTTCACTCAGAATCTAACCCCCTACTGTCCTTCCAGAACACTGCGTTCCTCCAGCTCCTCTGATCTGGTGGTCCCCCGAACCAAAACTGTCCACTGGGGTGACAGACGATTTCTTGTAGCTGCACCGAAGCTGTGGAACACACTCCCTCTCTCAATCAAGACCAGCACCTCCCTCTGGTCTTTCCGAAAAAATCTTAAAACCTGGCTTTTTAACCTATGATGTTTTTTATTCTTTACTTCAGCACCCCTTGTGGGTTAAACATTGCAGTTATTAGCGCCGAGATGCCCTAGGGCCTTCGTTCGCGCTTTACAAATGTTGTTATAAATAAATAATAAATTCTTGCTCGGACAGGCCGGACGAACCCATAATAAAAGGACCACAACCCAAATCATTAATAGGCCATAAAAGAAGGAATAGAAACAGATGAGAAGCAAGATAGAAGGGTGTGTGCATGTCCCATAAACTCAGCAATGTCCTGCTCTTTGATCTCCATCTTGACCAGCTGTCGAACAAGGAACTGGCTCAGCAAGGTTAGCTTCGGGCAATGGAGTCATTACGCTCAGGTAATCTAAGAGTCAGCTAAAGGTGTACGTGTCCCAAAGACACGTTCGGCCGTAGTCATCGGCCTATGTGAGGGCAACCACAAAATGGCTGCCGTACACAAAATGGAACCCGACGTTTCAGAACGAAACCTCTGAATACATAGTGAATCCATCAATTGAACATGACGAAAACACTCGTACTTGCCGCACTCATCATTTGCGGTTCACTATTACCAAAATCGTCTCGATATCATGACCTTTATGAAACTGGTTCAGAATCACGTACCTCAAGGGTCCAGTGACCCTTCCCACTCTTCTCCCATACCTGAAATCTCCTCAAAATGTTCAGGCAACAACCTAGAGCCTCTGGTCCCCGTCCCTGCTGGAGTCTGCATCGACTGACGCCGATCCGAGTCGTTTGGAATCAAAGTGGGTCTGGAGTCGGTGGAACAGAGAGCATAGACTTCAGGCCAAGTGTCGGGGAAGGTCACGCTGGCATGACCAGCGCCGAATCGAATTCATGAGACTCCATTGGAGCAGACGGCGTGGAAGCTGGAAGAGTCTCTTTGGAACCCACAGGGCCCAAAAGCGCACCAGAGGGGTCGGCCCACTCAAATACTCTGCGCATGGCCTCGTAAAAAGCTCTTATCTGAGCATAGGTCACTCAGGCTCCTGAAAACTGGAACCTGACTCCTGCTCTACAGAATCGTGTCTGGCATGATGATGTTCCTCACTTGTCACATCACTCCTCAACATGAAGAAACCTGAAAATCTTCATTCTCAGGGGTCTCACTAATAGAACAAAGAACTTGGCACAGAAGCTGAAATATGAAAATACATCTTTATTAAACTTAAATAAGTGAGGCTACGTCACCCAGAAGCCTTAGCAACTGAATGAGGCAGTCTGAAGAGTACAGAAAACAGAGGCCTTATATATGCTTAGGGTTACAAAACTCAGCATAAAAGAAAGGGGAAGTCCTAGCTTTTGCAAGCATGCAAAATGCCTAACATGGACATGCAAGATCTGCCAAATAGTAGCCAATAGGAAAACATTCAAAACAAGGCATCATGTAACCAGAACATCCCCCTTGAGTCGTGTCTTTGCCCCGATCCCATAAGTCAATCAATGACAGCACCTATAGGTCAATCAGTAATGGCAGAACATGTTTGCGTGCTTCAAAAGGAAGGCTTGTGGACTAGGAAAACAGAGGGAGAGAATAGCGAAGGCCAAACGATAATATACAGCATGAAAAGAATACTAAAGGCTAACAGATAATTGATACAGGGATTAGGTGGTCCAGACAAGAATTAGTTTAGGCCAGCTGGTGTCTGAGATGAATTTCAAGACAAGGACAGAGGGGGTTTTCAACACATTGCAGTACAAAGGGCAGAGACACTTCGTGAATCATGCAGCCTGTGTAAAGGCAACACAAAATGGAGTTTGAATGTAAAATGGAGTCAAAATTAAAGAACCTCAAATGGATGAGGTGAAGTTGAAGTTCACTTTGACTACTTCTTCTTGTGCCTCTTCCCAGAGTGTCCCGGGGACATTAAGTGCTACAAAGAGGACCTAGGGCTCCTGGAGCAGCCCTGCAACCTTCTCTTCCTCGATTGGGACCGGCACCTCTGAGGAGTCACGCTCAATGGCAGTCCGAGCGCTACTTCGAGTCGTAGTCACGCTCAAGACACCATTAGCACACAAGTTGTGGGTCGGTAACCGACATGGCACAGTGGTAGGTGCCACAGGGCTTAAACCCTACCTTTCTACAGGTCATCCCTCAACACACAATTGAAAATCCTTGACAAATCGGCGAAAAAAGTCTGTCAAAAGGAGACCGAGGGGTCGGTCTTCTCCAGGTCAGCGGCAACTGGCGCGGAAAGAAAATAACTGATGTCCGCGTGCCTGGAGGGCACCTGTATAGGTGACGGCAATGTCACATCCAGCGCCAATGACACCCACGACACTTGAGCCACCCAACAGCGCGGAGGGGTGGTGATCGCACAACATCTTCTCGTTCCAGTCTGACGCCTTGGAAATTCAAAGGTAAGAAATCTGCAACTAGATATTGCCTCCACCAGATATGCTTTACTGAAGGTAAGTAACTTGTTTGTTAAATAGAATATGTGGCATATGGAGGAGCATTCATTTTAGATCATTGATCATCGCTGTGACTCGGACACTGAATGGCTGTCCGAGACTTGGCTGCAAGAGAAAACCCAGGCAATATACACTAAATAAACTCACATATCTTTGTATTGTCAATGTATTTCTTGTTATAAGTTCAGAATTTGGAATTTGTTTTTCATTGTCCAGTGCGATGTTAGTTTTCTTATCTATTACATGCACTTCTCCCCTAAGCCGCCACTTCTCACTTTAAGCAACTTATTTCCCCTTTACACCAATTTCCTACTCTGTTTTTGATCCTATTTCCCTCTCATTGCTCTGTTTTTGACACAATTATTACATGTTGTATGTACCCAACTGGGGATAGATTGAATTGTAAACATAATACTCTTTTGTATTACTTTAATGTCATTTAAAATTATTTGAAGAAAAAAGTGTTAAAAAAGAATAACAAATCTGGTCATTTGAGCCCTCAAGCAGAAACACAAAACCAGAAACATCTGTGAGAGAGGCTCCAACCACATCTAAATTTGAACTCTACAAATCTCATTTGAAGAATACGCTAGGCCATCTGCTCTTCAAAGAAAAACAATTTCATATCCAAACTCAAAAAATGTTTAAGAAGCAGTTCCTGCTAGATATTCAGATATATTCTTCAGTCGCTAGAACCCATCTGCCTAGACCCAACTGCTAATACATTGAAAAAGTTAATTGATTAACCTATCGGGCTTAACCAACATTCCCCACTCCTGAACTCTTCAGTGTATACCATGTTTTCCATTATATCATGGTTTAGAAGGTGCTTTCTGAAACACTTTGTAAGTAAGGCTTATATGAACTTGTATAGTAAACACATCACAAGTCTCCTTTCCATCCAAACCCCCACCGCACTGCTCCTGGATCAGCACCAAGCTAAAAGAATAGGGTTCATACTGGACTTAAACATCAATTACAGCCCAGATTTGGTCTTTGGTCATGTGCCCCTGGCTATAGGGGTATGACCAGCCACATGGCTTTAAACAGTAACTCTATGATGTTCCCTCAACCATCACTGGATTCTGAAGTTATTCTAAGCCAGAATGAAACCATCTGGTGCCACAGCCTCGGAGGCTGCATAGAGTAAGCAGCTAGAATGCATAGGTAACCCCTGGCAGAAGTTAGTTGAGTGCAGAGCGGAACAAAATGGTAGCCACACGATGCCTCCGAGGCAGGTAGCAGACATTTTAGAGGTATCTCTTCGAGATCTCTCAAGGGACCTGAGTTGGCAGAGTTACATAGGCTAGGGTCATGGCTGAAAATGGAGCTGAAGTACACAATGAGGGACCTCATCCCTTGGTGAGCTGAGGACAGTAGCAATGCCAAAGACTAAGGAGGGACAGACTTCACCAGTCTTGAGAGAATTTTGTGGCTGATAGGATCTTTCTTTACATTATCTGTATCCAGGGAAATTAATTTACTGCTGACATTTTACGAAAAGTTGCAGATGTGACTACGACCCCGGAAACTGCAGTGGAGGTGATCACTAAAAATGTTTCAGGGATACAGACGCTAATGAAGCTACAGGAGACCATTTACTCCATTGAGGCGAGGGGAGTAAGACACTTCGGGTAGGGCCTATAGGAACAACGTCTCTTTCTAAATTTTCCGTAAGGGGTGGAGAGGACCTCTTAAAACTGTTTTTAGGTCTCGCCTACACAGCGTAAATGCGCTGCATAGGAGACCATTAGCTGTCGTTCAGGTCTTTTTCGAAGCACATACTCATGTGCTTTGAAAAAGAGTAGACTACATGTGCACGCACACACGCACCACTTCCAGGCCAGCAAACACATGCGCGCGCCTCTCACCTCGCCCACTCACTCGCTCCGCCCTCTCCGTCTCCCTTTGCTTTTTGGATTTGTTTCTGATTAAATGTTCCTATGCCACTCTCTCTTGTGGGGGGGTTTCTCATTTTTGGGTTGAGCCTAGCGCGCATTTGCCTGCTTCACTTTCTCTGTTGGCCCCTACCCTTAAGCACAGGCCTATCACTGCCTCACTTGCCCCATGTCCTTCCACTGCCCACCACTTTCAGAAACATGAAGGTTTTTCCTTTCCTACTTGCACCTCTTCCTCTCGCAGTGTCTGAAGTGCCCCTTCTCAAATGTTGCTTGCCCCATCAACACCCCCTTCCTCTTCATAGAATAATTCCATACCAAGGAAACCGATTTACCCTCCCAGTCAGCTCTGTTCACGTCTTAGCGGGTTTCTTTTATAATACAAATTGTAGCGGTGCTGCCTAACTACAATATAGTTAAAAGAAATTGGCAGAACTTGTAGCTCTCCCATTGGTGAAACCATTTGGCTTTGCTAATGCTTTTTCCCAATAAAGTTGCACTGCTGCTTGAAAAGCAGTGTACTTTGTTACCAGATCTCGTACTCTGGGCAGATTGGCTGCTCCTTTAATTTTATTTTTTGTTTGCCTGTTGTGGGTAGGGGGGTATGGTGCATGCTACCAAGGCTCTATTTCTTAAAGTTAACTTCCTGCCAATCAAGGCAGCATGTTTTGACTGCCCTGTTTAATGAACAGTCCATGCCCACTCTAAGGACTTCTCACATCAACAGTGCACTTCTAGTGGGGCAGAAGCCTACACTGGAGGATCTGAGTGGGCTCAGAGTCACACTTCCTTCCTAAGAACTGCTGCCCTCCCTTGTAACCCCCCTCTTACAGTAAATTGTCAAAAGTCCTACGGTGCGCCAGAGCTCCCCAACCTTTTCTTAGTTACCTCTATGGATGTAGAGCTTCCACAAACAAAATTTGGCGCTGAAGTCCCACCCACATGAAAGTAGCTCACCCCTTTGCAAGAATGCAGTTCAGTAGCAAGGGCAACAGGAGTAGTCATTAACCAAAGTAGTGGTATTATTTTCTTAACCCTAGGAAAAATGAAAGGCCAAATTTGCTGCTAGGAAGGGAAAACTGTGACGTTTGGGTTGCCCCCCAAATTACCATTCACTTTTGGAGTTTATTTTAATATGTATATCTGCCTGTCAATTCTAAGCAGTGATTAGTTGGCTGAAGGTGACGGCTGCAGAGATTGGTCTATCAACTCTTTGGTATAGTAATGGGTAGAAAGCTCAGGCTATGAAGCACTTCCAGAGTTGTTTACTTTGCTTGTTTGAATGATCACTGTATATTGTAAGCAGTGCATGCCTCAAATTCACCTTCTAGACTACACACCCAATAAAAGAATTCTATTACCTCCTACCCTGCGTTCTCCCGTTGGCATAAGGAAAATACCCTCCCCTGCCTGTGATACCACTTTTTAAAATAACTCTATTAGCACTTTTTAGGTTTCGCCTGGCGTAGCACTGCACAGCAGTGCTCGCGCAGGCGAAATCTTATGTTTACCAGTACGGGCCTTTGTCTCGCCTCTCTGTTCCATTGGCTAGCTCCATAAATGGAGGCTAGCCATTGGAAGAGAGATTTGTCCGTAATTGTCGGAGCAGATTCGTGGGCGTTCCGGCGATTTTTTTCACTCTCCGCCCCTCTGTGAACGTTATTGCGGCGGTGCGCGGTGGTTTATTATTTTTTTTCTTCAGAGGTTTTTATTTGTCATTCCCCCAGGCCGATAGCGCCGGAAGAAGTCCAGGTGAGTGCTCCCCTCCCGCTGTCCGTGTGCCCGTTCCCGCCACCCTCCTGCTGTCCGTGTGCCCGTTCTCGCCCCCCCCCCCCCCCCCGTCCGTGTCTCCGGCCCCACTTGTAAATGCTTGTTTAAAATGCTGTGAGAGGCTGGGTGGGCTCTGTGTTCTCATGCGCTTAACACCAATGTACATTGCCAGCCCATCGGTGCGTGTCTAAGCAGCTCCCCCAGCCTGTGTAAGTGTTTGCCCGCAGTGACCTCGCGTCACGCACGTGCCTCGTTCGAGTGCCCTACTGGGAGCAGTTATTTCGAACAGCACTGGGAGGGGGCGGCCATTGTAATTCTCAATCTTACAATCTTTAAGTTCCTAAAAATGGCGGCCCGCTTTTGATGTTCATCGTTCCTCGTCCTCCTCGGGGCCTGTAACAGGTGATGCTCGCACCACAGTGCTGCAGAAGATAACAGGTGTAAGAATAAAGTGGTGTGTGAGTGCTGGGTGTGTTTAAGGAGAGCCTCTGCTGCTACTCCCCGTGTTATATCGGGTTCACATCTGTGCGATATGCTTCTATGCTGTGCTCTTGTTATGAACCTAGTATGTACTGCTTCATGCCACTTCTGCATCCGTGAGGCGCGTGAGTATAGCTGGTCTTGCCAGGTACCTTGTATGACCACCAGTGACACTTGCATTGTCACATACTGCAACTGAGCTCGTGAAGCTTGTACTGTCACGTTTCACTCTGCGCTATGAAAACTTCCCTTGTCACATACAGTACCAGTGCTGTCCAGCTGATGGCTTTAAGTGGGCCGGGTCCTGCCGGTGCTCAGCAACTGCAAACAAAACAGGTGATGGACCGAATGTGGATCAATGTCACACATTCATCCCAGTCCAAAGGTCTGGGCCCAAATCCATCGTTTTTTTGCACTCCACACCACCCTGGGTTAGACAATGGCGATATGCAAATCAGCTCTGACCCTGTGCCCCATGGGAACAGTCCAGTCCGAACTACAAAAGCCATGTCCTTCCCAGAACGGAATCAAGCATCCGAGGACCGGACCGGTTTCGAGGTAACACCTCTCATCAGCCCGGCTAGCTTGACTCCAGTGGTGTGGAGTGCCTGGGACCCACGTCTGGGCATCCCCAGCGCACTTATGGCGGCAATTGCAAACAAAACAGGTGATGGACCGAATGTGGATCAATGTCACACATTCATCCCAGTCCAAAGATCTGGGCCCAAATCCATCGTTTTTTTGCACTCCACACCACCCTGGGTTAGACAATGGCGATATGCAAATCAGCTCTGACCCTGTGCCCCATGGGAACAGTCCAGTCCGAACTACAAAAGCCATGTCCTTCCCAGAACGGAATCAAGCATCCGAGGACCGGACCGGTTTTGAGGTAACACCTCTCATCAGCCCGGCTAGCTTGACTCCAGTGGTGTGGAGTGCCTGGGACCCACGTCTGGGCATCCCCAGCGCACTTATGGCGGCAATTGCAAACAAAACAGGTGATGGACCGAATGTGGATCAATGTCACACATTCATCCCAGTCCAAAGATCTGGGCCCAAATCCATCGTTTTTTTGCACTCCACACCACCCTGGGTTAGACAATGGCGATATGCAAATCAGCTCTGACCCTGTGCCCCATGGGAACAGTCCAGTCCGAACTACAAAAGCCATGTCCTTCCCAGAACGGAATCAAGCATCCGAGGACCGGACCGGTTTCGAGGTAACACCTCTCATCAGCCCGGCTAGCTTGACTCCAGTGGTGTGGAAACCGGTCCGGTCCTCGGATGCTTGATTCCGTTCTGGGAAGGACATGGCTTTTGTAGTTCGGACTGGACTGTTCCCATGGGGCACAGGGTCAGAGCTGATTTGCATATCGCCATTGTCTAACCCAGGGTGGTGTGGAGTGCAAAAAAACGATGGATTAGGACCCAGATCTTTTGACTGGGTTGAATGTGTGACATTGATCCTCATTCGGTCCATCACCTGTTGTTTTTGCAAACTCGCTATAAGTGTACTGGGGATGCCCAGACGTGGGTCCCAGGTACTCCACACCACTGGAGTCAAGCTAGCCGGGCTGATGAGAGGTGTTACCTCGAAACCGGTCCGGTCCTCGGATGCTTGATTCCGTTCTGGGAAGGACATGGCTTTTGTAGTTCGGACTGGACTGTTCCCATGGGGCACAGGGTCAGAGCTGATTTGCATATCGCCATTGTCTAACCCAGGGTGGTGTGGAGTGCAAAAAAACGATGGATTAGGACCCAGATCTTTTGACTGGGTTGAATGTGTGACATTGATCCTCATTCGGTCCATCACCTGTTGTTTTTGCAAACTCGCTATAGGTGCTCAGCAACGGCAGTTTTAAAAAGCAATTGCTAAAAAGGATCTCTATCGGGCTGTACATTTTGACCCTCACCCTCGGGGTGAAAAAAAATCCTAACTCTTGTGAAGTGCCAGGGGTGTAAAACAGGCCCCCGCATCCCCCGTAGTGTGGGGTGGGCGAGCTGCAGGGGGCCCCCTCAGCACTGTACTCGCGCCAGAGAGTCAGCCTCTTATCCCCACCCTTGGTCAATCACAAACACCAGCCAATGCACCAGATTGTCACAGAAATATTTGCTCATGCCGAATTGGGAGGCAGGACATTTTTATTAACAAAAAAAACGGTCTTCAAATCACAGAGCTGGGCGGCAAGGGATCTGTTAGCACCCTGTGAGCATAAAAGGTAAAGCATGCAAGTCAGATTTATACATTTCCATTTGCAGGGCTTCAAAGGAGATCACGCGACATAATAAAAACTAAAAAACTGTGTAGGTGCAGAAATTGACAGGGACTTTTTTTTCTATGACTCTGCATTGACTCAGGGTTGTCATCCTTAATTCTACATCTAGTACATGTATTCTAGTAACTTGTTCTTTGTTTGTTGACTCTTCGCACTGACTCATGATTGAGTATTCAAACAGATTAGTGGAGAGTGGGTGAAGAGCTTCATAGGAATGGATGTAATAATGTTTCTACTTCTGAGGTTTCATTTAGCTATTTAAGGTATTTTGGGAGTTGTTTTCGTTTGAGTGGCAGGCCGGATACCAATGGTTTGTTCAGAATAGCCAAGCACTGGAAACATGGCTGTGCTTGCTTCCCTGCCCCCTGGCTGTGCTTGCTTCCCTGCCCCCTGGCTGTGCTTGCTTCCCTGCCCCCTGGCTGTGCTTGCTTCCCTGCCCCCTGGCTGTGCTTGCTTCCCTGCCCCCGGCTGTGCTTGCTTCCCTGCCCGTGCTTGCTTCCCTGCCCCCTGGCTGTGCTTGCTCCCCCGCCCCCTGGTTCCCCGCCCCCTGGCTGTGCTTGCTCCCCTGCCACCTGGCTGTGCTTGCTCCCCTGCCACCTGGCTGTGCTTGCTTCCCTGCCACCTGGCTGTGCTTGCTTCCCTGCCCCCTGGCTGTGCTTGCTTCCCTGCCCCCTCGCTGTGCTTGCTTCCCTGCCCCCTCGCTGTGCTTGCTTCCCTGCCCCCTCGCTGTGCTTGCTTCCCTGCCCCCTCGGTGTGCTTGCTTCCCTGCCCCCTCGGTGTGCTTGCTTCCCTGCCCCCTCGCTGTGCTTGCTTCCCTGCCCCCTCGCTGTGCTTGCTTCCCTGCCCCCTTGCTGTGCTTGCTTCCCTGCCTCCTCGTTGTGCTTGCTCTCCTGAGTGTGTGTGTGGCTCTGGGTGGGTGTGTGTGGCTCTGGGTGGGTGTGTGTGGCTCTGGGTGGGTGTGTTGTGGCTCTGGGTGGGTGTGTTGTGGCGTGTTGCGGCTCTGGGTGGGTGTGTTGTGGCTCTGGGTGGGTGTGTTGTGGCTCTGGGTGGGTGTGTTGTGGCTCTGGGTGGGTGTGTTGTGGCTCTGGTTGGGTGTGTTGTGGCTCTGGTTGGGTGTGTTGTGGCTCTGGTTGGGTGTGTGTGTGTGTGTGTGTGTGGCTCTGGGTGCGTGTGTGTGTGGCTCTGGGTGTGTGTGTGTGTGTGTGGCTCTGGGTGTGTGTACTTGTGTGTGTATGTGGTAGTAATTGCGGTCTGCTGAGCTCGTCCGTAGGGTACAATAGGTCTCACATTTGCGAGAGATTAAGCTATTGGCAATGTAAATGACAATGCCATTTATTTATCTGTTTTCAAAACCAACACAGAAATACAAGTTGTGTCATTTACAATGCCAATAGCTCTAAGTTTTCCAAAGGCGAAGAAACCGTTGCATTGTAATGCTTGTTTCATAACTTTAGCCACGCTGCTCTACAACACGGTTGAAAGACCTCCGCAAACCCAATAACTCACACATTGGTGATATCTATTGGCAGTGCCAGTGACCAGCTGCCAAAGACTTGTTGTGGGCTTATCTAGAACATGCAAGGACTTGCAGCCCAGCCATTGTTTGTGTTTATTGTCGCTCATTTGCCTGCTACTAATTCATTGGCTTGCCTTGACCATCTGATTTGTCCTGCAATACTAAATTGACTTCTGTACTTTCACTGCTCACGTTGGGGATTAAAAAAAAAAAATCTTTAATCAGCACCTGTTTTCCAGTTGTATCCTTAGTACGCTCATCTTCCATCCACCCCCTGTTGTTCTTCTCTTTCCCCCACCTTTCATCGGTAATGAATGTACTTCTCTCCCGGTGTCACTCGCACCCTAGTGCCACCCCGCTCAACATTGCTCTAGCCTGTTTGCTGTTCTCTGCTCCCCCACCTATGCCCTCCCTGTTGCCTCTCCATCTGCGCACCCGCGTTGTCCTGCCTGCTTAAAAATATAGTTTGCATTTGTTGTTTCTTTTTATTTACAGATTCAACTGAGTAAATTAACGTTTCTGGGGGTCCGGCCTGTGGCTTTGCAATATTGTCCAAGTACAACTACCCTTGCTGCCCTTAGGATGAGCAGCCACACCCTTCTCAGGGAGACTGCATAGAGGGCACAGGCTCAAAAAGCAAACCAACTCCACTCCCTAGCTTGAGCCTGACATTAAGTAGAAAAACAAGCATTGGCATAGCCAATAGGTCTCGCTTTTGGGACCTTATAAGTATTTAGTTATGCAGCACAAACTCCTTGGTGCAACAACATCAACTGTTGCATTGCTAAACACTTATAAAGTCACAAAGGCGAGACCTATTGGCTATATCAATGCTTGCTATAATATAGATAATGGACACACCCAAGGGTTTTTCCAAAATGTTCTCAGTGGAACACCTTGCTCTGCCACCTACACCAGGTGTGGCCCCTGAACAATCACAACACATCTTCTGAATTTATGCGACAGGGAAGAAATATTGCTGCATTTTCAAAGACATCACAATACAAGGGAACTGAGGATACTAATATAACCTAATTATAGGCAGCAAAAGAGGAAATAGTACAAGCCTATTTATGCCAGGCTTGGGGATCGTGGAATCAAATATGCACCTATTCCCGGCAATGCTGAAAGTGATGAAGGGTGGAATGTGTAAGAAACTGGGTTATTAGTTAGGAGGGGTGGAATCCCTACTCAAATAATAAACCCAATCCTTGTCGGGATGAGCCACAGTTTGTACCCCAGTTTATGACGCAAACACAATAAGATGATGGACGGAGCGATAAACCTTTTCAGACACTCTCCCTCAGTCACTATTACATCTGGGTTAAATCCGTCATCTTTATTTCTCTCACTTCGCCACCTAGTTCAGACACAGCCATATGCAAATCCGTTTTGACCCTGTTCCTCAAGGGAACAGTCCAGCCAGAACTGCTAAGTCAGGTCTTCCCTGGACCGAAAAGCAGCATTTTGGGACCGGTTTAGATGTAACACCCCCTCATCAGCCAGGCTAGCTTGAATCCAGTGGCAAAGTGAGCAAGGGACCCACGTCTGGGCATACCCTGCCAACTTAGGGCAAACAATGCAAACATAATAAGATGATGGACAGAGCGCTGAAACTTTTCAGACACCAAGCCATATTTTGATTGTACATCATATATAAAATAATAAAAAAATACTTGCATTCCTCTGCTTGACTGTGTTGGACTGCTGTAACCCAGGCAGGAAAATGCGAGTTCTGTTTGACCTTGTTTGCTGGTTACTGTCATTTATCACTAGTACACCCGGATCACCGGCCAAGTTATTCCGTTTAAGCATTTGACTCTTCATGGGTAGGTAGATAAAGCAGTCAAGTTTTTTTTCTCCAAGAAATGGTAATTCACCCTGTGAGTGTTGAGGAGAAGATGGTCTCATCCTCATCACCATTGGGGCTGGCTGCGCTGAGTACAAGACCATCTTGTCCTTAGCACTTAAGTGGTTTAAAAAAATGAAAACTACTCGAAGTGAACAGGGATTGCTCCTGTACCCAGATTTCTTTTCTTCAAGGTACCAAACTTATTGATTTCAAACCCCGTCTACTTAACAGTTCTTTCAGGGCTACGGTGGTCAATGCCAAGGATGCTTAATGCTTCTAAAGAGAACCGTTGATATAGCTCCAGCAGGTCTCCTTGAAATCTCAGTTTATTGGCCCTTATCTTGTCTTTTCCCTGTCAAAATATGTGGGTGTTGGGAAACTCTTTGGCAACCGGGTGAACTGTGATTTAGGTTTAGCGTCCAGTTGAACCTTTAGACTGCAGTATTCCAGCAACCATAAGGGGTAGAAAGATGGTTGCTTAGCAGTTATCCTCAGAGCTTGGGGTGCTACATTGGGGAAAATCAGTGCTGTATGCACAAAGCAAATCTTCAGCATGTCACAATAAAAGCTGCCTTCTTAATAGCGATAATGTCACTACGGAAAGTAAGTGAATGGCAAGCATTAACTAATGAAGAACCATATATGCAAAACCAACATAGTTTAAAGAACTAATTCCCCGTTCCTACCTAAGCAAATTTCACAAGAATCAAAGCATTCAGTTAGAAGTTTTCTTTAAAAACCCACAAACACGACTCAGAAGAAGTCTACATACCCTGGATTTAAGAAGCTTGTTACTATATTATCTACATGCTGGATTGTGGAGACAATTCAAATATGTTACTCCTCAGCGGGAAAAACCTTTAGGTCATGCCCAAGAGCGCATTCAACAATAAGAAAGGGTGCAACCCTAGCCTTTATAGCAAATGTTGCAATTGACACTATGTGCAGCTGCTACACTGTCTTTCCCGCATACTCTTACCAAACATTGTATGGATATACAAATGACAAAAGAAGCACAGGTGAGACAGAAGTTCTTCAACACCTGTTGACAAATTCTTCCACATCTCACCCCTATCATCCAACGAAGAGGGAAACTGCTACATAATCTAATGCACTGTATGTGAATCCAGAAAATAATTGATGCTGAAAAACCGAAATGGTTACTTACCAGTAAGAGTAGTTTTGCAGCTAGAAGAGTTTTCTGGATTCTCATTCGACCTACCTGCCTCCCGAAAGATGATTAATCACAACAAAAGGGAAAAAAGAATCCGAAGATGGCTACCATGCACAGGAACTTCCAGGGCGCCGTCTGACGTCACACAATGGATAGACTAGCACCAAATGGTAGTGGACGCCCAAGGAAACAAGCATTGGAAATGCAATAGGGCTCGCATTAGGAAAGTTTGAGCTATTGATATTATAAATGAATTTTTTTTAATGTATGCGTTATATTTTAAAATAGCTAAAATAATAGCTTTGTCATTTACAATGCCAATAGTTATAACTTTTGCAAATGTGACACCTATAGCATTTGTAATGCAACATGTTTTGTATTTACGTGAATTAGATCTATTGATATTACAAATAACAATGGCTTTTAATTTTTTTAAATAATTAATACTTAAATAATGTATTTATTTTGTAATGGCAATAGCTTAAACTTTTGTAAATAACTTTTGTGAAGATTATGTTCAGTGTTTTTTATTGTGACGAAAATCCAAGAACAGAAGTGAAATATTAACATGTTTTTGTGATTTGTAATAAAGCTTGAAACATTGAGAGAACAGATTTGAACAAGTGATACTGTGGTGGTGCGAGTGATGCTGTGGTGGTGCCGAGTGATGCTGTGGAGGGGGTGAGAGGGTAAGTGAGGTTGTCTGAGGGTAAGGGAGGGTGTCTGAGGGTAAGTGGGGGTGTCTGAGGGTAAGTGGGGGGTGTCTGAGGGTAAGTGGGGGTGTCTGAGGGTAAGTGGGGGTGTCTGAGAGTAAGTGAGGGTGTCTGAGGGTAAGTGAGGGTGTCTGAGGGTAAGTGAGGGTGTCTGAGGGTAAGTGAGGGTGTCTGAGGGTTTGCGACTAGTCTTCGAAATATAAAGGGGTTTGTCTACCATCTATTAAGGCGCACTTTTCAGGCTAACTGCCCCACCCCAGGGGAAAAGAAACACCCAAGATGCCTGGGAACAAGTGGGAGGAGGACGCTTACGGGGGTCGCTCTGAAGACTGTTGTTTAGAGCACTCAGGAACAGTAAAAAAAAAACCTGCAGTTTGAAGCGGTTTTAAACACACGTTATCCTGTTCCTTGAGACGGTCTTCAAATGATTGAAGGCTGATGAAATATTTCTGAAGGTGCCTTGCAGGCGACGGGAGAGCTTCATCTTTTTTTCCTTGGCAGGTGAAGTTCGCAGAGGTCACTCTTGAGAAATATAATACCTGATCTTACTGCAAGAGTAGAATGGATGCCCTGCATTCAGTGTGCTGCAAACTCTTCACTGCTAAGGCAGGCCTGCAGCAAGGCAGTCATGTAAAAGAGGTTGGGGCCACAGCTAAAAAATAACATGTTAATTGTGCGCATGTCTCACCGCCTTCGAGGGTTTACACACGGACACTCATCAAATCGAATAGTCCTTTTTATAGCGCAATCTACCCATTTTGTAACACCGCGTGCGCCTCCTGTGCAGCGTAATTCAAACAGCTGAGTTTCCAGCACCTTTAATTATTTTTTTTATTTCCAATTTTATATAGCGCATACAAGATCCAAAAGGGTTTCTGAGCGCTTTACACAGTAACAGTTACTACTGCATGCAAGCAGTTTCTATGCGAACAGTTACCAAGGTTATAAGGTAAATAACAATTTACGTAGTTAAATATGAGCTTCACACACACATAAACATAATGGTGGGTGCTTTCTGGACACTTGATAGCTTTGCAAGTGACTGAGATAATAGAACACTTCCCAAGAGAGAAAGTTTAACACGTGCCTCTCTAGAAGTACAGTTTTCTTTCCATTTGTTTTTAATTAAAAACGAATCAGTCAAACCTTTAAAATTACACTTAAAACTCAGGAACCTCTGAATTTGTAATGAAAGGGAATGGACAAATAGCCAACCAAACTTTACAAAGGGAAACGCACTGTACTGTACCTTCGGGCTGCCAGACTGACCTTCCAGCGCCACGGACACTTCTTTGGTAGTTAATGAGCCAGTTCCTTTTGCATGCCCAGAACATCAAAGAGGCAGAAAGCGGCCCGAAAGGGGAGAAAGGAGGTGTGAGTGCAATTCGAGGTGACAATAAGGGCCGCGAGACGCGCTCTGCGGAGGGGGAGGGGCGAGCAAGACAGGCAGAGCGAGAAAGCGAAACGGAGGAAGAGTGCAGTTACAATTCAGAATGAATATCGCAACTGGCCAGTATGAGTCCAATTACGGAATTACAAACTAAAAAGTAATTAAATCAAAGCAACTGAAACCTTTGATAATGAGTGTAAGTACCTACTCAGATCATATTTCATAGCACAGAACAAGTTAAGACTTTCTTTTGTACCAAGAGCCAAACCGAATACATTTGCAAATACCCTTAAAAGAATACAGTTAGGAAGCAGGACTCCATTCCTTTTTTATGACACTGACAAACGAACCAGTCTCAAAGTTAGAAATGCCAGTTACTGCAGAAGCGCGTTTAATAATTGTTAGGTCCATTAAGCTGGGTATTCATTAACACAGGAGTAACAAGCACTGGGGAAGAGAGCACGGCCTACGGCCGTGAATAAGTGACGGCGGGGGGCGGGGCAGCAAAGCCTTTGCAAATACCCTTAAAAGAATACAGTTAGGAAGCAGGACTCCATTCCTTTTTTATGACACTGACAAACGAACCAGTCTCAAAGTTAGAAATGCCAGTTACTGCAAAAGCGCGTTTAATAATTGTTAGGTCCATTAAGCTGGGTATTCATTAACACAGAACTAACAAGCACTGGGGGAAGAGAGCACGGCCTGCGGCCGTGAATAAGTGACGGCGGGGGGCGGGGCAGCGAAGCCTTTGCAAATACCCTTAAAAGAATACAGTTAGGAAGCAGGACTCCATTC
Source organism: Lissotriton vulgaris (assembly GCF_964263255.1). Classification (NCBI taxonomy): domain Eukaryota; kingdom Metazoa; phylum Chordata; class Amphibia; order Caudata; family Salamandridae; genus Lissotriton; species Lissotriton vulgaris. Next base: position 73,577,601 of record NC_141689.1, read on the forward strand.
CTTTTTTATGACACTGACAAACGAACCAGTCTCAAAGTTAGAAATGCCAGTTACTGCAGAAGCGCGTTTAATAATTGTTAGGTCCATTAAGCTGGGTATTCATTAACACAGAAGTAACAAGCACTGGGGGAAGAGAGCACGGCCTGCGGCCGTGAATAAGTGACGGCGGGGGGCGGGGCAGCGAAGCCTTTGCAAATACCCTTAAAAGAATACAGTTAGGAAGCAGGACACCATTCCTTTTTTAGGACACTGACAAACGAACCAGTCTCAAAGTTAGAAATGCCAGTTACTGCAGAAGCGCGTTTAATAATTGTTAGGTCCATTAAGCTGGGTATTCATTAACACAGAAGTAACAAGCACTGGGGGAAGAGAGCACGACCTGCGGCTGTGAATAAGTGACGGCGGGGGCGGGGCAGCGAAGCCTTTGATGTGCCAAATGCTGCTGGCAGGGGGAAGGATCGGGCAAGCTCCTTGAGGACAGCCAATCAGCTGCCTGAAGAGAGCCTTTGGGGAAAGAAGCAGATCAGCGACATAAGGGCTCCCCCTGTCCTATTTCTGCGAAATAGAAAAGGGACGAGCCCTAAAAAAGGAAACGCAGACAATTCCCAACCCAACCACTAGATGGCGGAATAATTCACAGCGTCTCAATCTAGAAAACTCTTAAAGCTGCAAAACTACTCTTACTGGTAAGTAACCATTTTGTTACAACCTTTTGTGCAAAGTATGCCACATGACTTTATGGCTTAAAGTGGGCTTTTCTGACCAGTAGAGCAGGGTACTCCTAAAATGATTTTTTTTGTGGTACTTTCAAGAGTTCTTGGTACACAAATAAACAATTGTATGCAGTAGTATCAGTGACTGTGATAAAGAACAACAGAGTACCAAGACCATGGTGTCCTACACATAACCTGTTGAACACTATTACCAATTTGTCTGTAGGGTGACACTCGGGCCCATGCCACTATGCCGGTGAGTATGCTCTCTGTGTGCATCCGTGTGAGTTTACAGCATGCATTATTATATTTCAGTGGGTAATTTTGAAAATACACAAATACTAAATAAATCTGGTTATGAGAACCAGGTAAGCTTGAATATTTAAATTACCCAGCTTTGTTTTGTAATGTCACCCCAATAGTGAATGCCGCCTTTACATTCTACAGGTATAGTTATTTTAGGTAATGTAAGTGCCTGTGAATGTAATTCCCAATATAGGGGATATTGCTGACTGCAAGCGTGCGCCTGCTTTTGTTGGTGCAACTAATTAGTGAGTTTTGGTTAAGTGTAATAACTGTGCATGCATGTAGCATGGATTCTCCTAATCCGACAGTATTGTTTTATCTATTGTCAGCACTGACAATAAATGAAATGAGTAAATTAGATGCCTATAGTAGTCTTGCATGTGCAGGCTGAGTTACTGCTTGTAAGTTATATCACTACCCCCGTTGCACAAGAGGGGAGCGACTAAATCCAGCCGATACAGAACTAGTTCAAAGAGGACTGCGTTTCGTATACTACCTCACTGTAGCACCTGTAATGTGTAAAAGGCATATGTTTATACTCTTTCTTCCTCAAAATGAAAGCAAAAACGATTGTTTGCACTTTTGGGTCGTTGTTGATGTCAAATAAGAGAAATTTCTTTCCAGTTTGAGGTTGAGAATAGGGTCCCACCTCCCTTTGGTAATTACTCACAGTTGGCTTGATTGTGCTTGTATTTTAGTGTTGAGGAGCAACCCATACTGGTGCTTGAAAAGTAGACATCAATACTGGATTAAACTGCCAGCCAGTGAATTGTGCAAATACATGGTTAGATAAGGTTACAATTACATGAACGTTCGATCAGTCATCTTGCCCCATTCTGTACTTTCTGCAGGTTTTAGAGCTGTTATGAGGGAAAATACACATAAAGTACATTTGTATATTTAGTGTGGGTATTGGAAATGCTCCCATGGGAATCCTTATGGATTGTCCAAGCATTTTAAGTTAGAAACAATTAAAAGATTTAACCTCTACCCTGATACTCATTTCAGTCAGTTAATGCCTCTATGAAGAGGAAGACTGATGCAGTGCATCCAGGTATTGTAGCCAAAGGCGCCTTTGACATGATGAAGGCTTGTTCTCAATGCCTGTGATGCACATTTAAATCTGTATGTCATTAGCAGAACAGTGGTATCTAGATCACGACTAACAGTGAAAATTAGCTATATTGATGAACCGTTACAGAGAGATTGGTGCATCAAATCTCTTTACTTTATTTTTGTTGGATGTTTCACTACCCTTAGGAACATTGTGGTGCTAAAAACAAATCTGTAGAAATGTAGACTAATCCAGAACTATCAACTGTTAAAAAGTATGGCTTTCAAAGATTTCCTGAAAAAGAAATGTTGTCGGGTTGAGACTCAAAGAATAAGGACAGGAGTTCCAAGCCTTCACAACTGCTTAGGAAAATGATTTACCTTCAGCCCTGAGCATACATGCTTTAGGAGATACTAATAGAAGCGGAATGTAATTTTTGAGTGTGTTGGGAAAGAGCTATCAGCATAGGTACACACTTGTGGCTGTTCCGTAAATAACTTTGACAAAAAGCTCGTAAATTTGCCACACTTAGCAATGAGAAGCCAATGGAGTTGTACCAAGTGCTAAGAAATCTATGTCCAACGACGGAGTCCTAGAACATGCCTGTCTGCCATATTTTTAATAATCTTGAGCTAATATTGAGGAAGGTTCAAGTAAAATGCACTGCTGTAATCATGGACTGGCTCACAATAATGTGATTAATCGTAAATTCAGAGTGGGTAAAAAAAACATGAGCTTTGCAATTTGGGCTGAGCAATCCAACCTATCCTGCTAGGTAATGCCCTAAAAGTGCATGGTAGACACAGGTGGGAAAGTTCCCAATGCAGAGGTTCAGCAATCTTGGGACAAGTGTGAGGAGGAGCCTACCACAATCAGCACCTCTGTCTTATCTGAATTAAGTTTCAGGAAATTCCAGTTCATCCTTAAGGATATATTGGATAGACATGCCCAGAAATGTGTTTGATATATGTGCGAGTCTCTGACCAGTCTCAGAATATTCTGAGTATCAGAGCTGCAAAAGCAGTGCCTCCCAAATTACAAGATATAATCAGCTTTACTAGCGGGGCAACATAGACGTTAAATATTATCTGCCTCAAACAGGCTCCCTCAGACACACCGCAAGCAAAATTGCAAGATCCACATATGAAGGGAGGGATTGTTCCTGTCTGGGCAAATCCAGACCAGAATGAAGAAATTTAGTCAAGAAGGATAAGTTACTTACCTGTAATCCTAGTTATCTTCCAGGGGTATACTCATCAAAGTCATAAGCACGGAGTAGTCCCGCCCACTTGCGGGATCCTGGAGCAATAACCAATAATATGTGTGTATATATATATATATATATATATATATATATATATATATATATATATATATATATATATATATATATATAATATGCATTTTTTTTTAAATTTCCAGCCCCACTATACCAGTGTTTCACCTAATCCCAAAAGTTCATAAAGACATTGATAACCCTCCCGGACGCCCAATCATCTCTGCGATAGGGGGATGGGGGGGGGCACTAGATAATACTTCCAAGTGGAGAAGTGTGGCTCAGGGGTTAGAGGCGGCAGACCTGGAGCTTGAGTTCGGCCCTGGACCAGGGTTCAATTCCCCGCCTCGGCGGGTCTTGGGCTCAAAAATTCCACGGACTCGTTAATTCTCGCTCCGGTGCCTTCTCGACTCACAAGTTCACACTCTGCGACTCTGGGCAATAACTTGCTTAATCTCCACAACGGCCCCTCGCGGTGGGATGCCTGGCTTTCACCTTGTGGATACCCTGCCAGGGTTATCTCACAGGGGAATACCAGGACGGGTTCCCTAAGCAAGCGCAGAGATGCCCCATGCGCTATATAAGCTTCATTTCATTTCATTCATTGATTCGTTCCTATGCCCAATAGTGAAGACACTCCCCTCTTACATTCAAGACTCTAGAGATTTTCTTAAAAAGATGTATGACATGCCATGGTAAGAAGACATGCTATTAGTAACCATCGACGTGACCACGTTATATACTAGTATCAGACACGACGATGGGTTGCATGCCATCAAACATTTTTTAAGTGAGCGTCCAATTGGTCTTTGCTCACATACACAAATGGTACTTGAGATGGTTTCTGTTTGCTAAATGAACAATTATTTTCTCTTCAATAAAGACATATACCATCAGACCTGTGGAACCTCGATGGGCACCTGCTTCGCCCCAAGCTATGCTAATTTGCATGTGGGCTGGTGGGAAGAGCAGGTTATTAGAGTCGTGTACCACAAGGAATGAGAAGAGAATATTCTACAATGGAGTCGCTTCATCGACAATCTTTTTATTGTATGGAGAGGGACGGAAGACTCAGTAAAGAGCTTTCTTAAAAAGATCCAAGAGAACTTGTTGAACCTAAAATTCACGAGTTCAGTTAGTAGAAGTGAAGTGAATTTCTTGGATTTAACTATTTACGTCAAAGACTCCAAACTACACACAAAACAAAGCTTTTCAGAAAACCAACGGCGAGGAACACGTTGCTTCATGCAACAAGCTTTCACCCACAAAATTTGATACGAAGCATTCCCTATGGCGAATGTTTAAGAACCATTAGGAATTGCAGTGACCAGGAAACTCAAGAGAAGGAGCTAGAAACTCTGCAAGCACGGTTCAAAAGCCTTGGTTATAGAAATGAGAACATCCAAGCGTCTATTAATAAAGCTAAAAAGAGAAGCAGAGAAGATATTCTCTTCAATAACAGCAAAAGTAAGACCAGAAAGGAAAATGTAAAATAATCAGGTTAGAATGACTACCTCATTTAACCGTCAGCATGGACAGGTTAGGAACATTCTGAACAAGCACTGGCACCTGATACAAAATGATCCTCTATTAGGCAAGCTCTTGCAGAAAAGACCATCAATCACATTCCGCAGAGCTCGTTCTTTTAAGCAAATGCTTGTTAGTAACATGCTTCCACAGCAATCTACCACACAACCAAATCTATGGTTAAAAGGAAAAGAAGGTTTCATCAAATGTATGAAATGTAAAGCCTGTGGACATGGAAAGAATATGCATACATACACACCTGGTTTAGCAAAAAGAGAGAAAAAGATCAAGGGGTTCCTCTCGTCTAAGACGGAGTATGCTGTCTATGTGCTGCAGTGCCCCTGTGGCCTACAGTATGTGGGCAGCACGATTCATCTCGTGCACAAGAGGGTGTTACAACATCTGAGGGCCATCAAGAATGGCGATAAGAGCTATCCAGTAGCACGCCATTTTGAAACACATCACAATAAAAATACTGAAGGACTGAGTTACTTTGGAATAGATTGCGTCACATTTAACATCCGGGGAGGCAATCGTGAAAAGAAACTCAGGAGACTAGAGTCCTGCTACATTATTGTAATGTAAAAAGAATTTATAAAGCGCAACTAACACCCAACGGTTTCTTGGCGCTAAAGCAAAAGGAGACTGGCAATCCGAGGGGCTAGAAACGTTAATTATAAGCATTACAAAGCAAGTGGGTTTTGAGGAGGGACCTAAAGTGGATGTAGGAGTGGGTTTGTCTCAGGCCTAGCGGGAGGGCGTTCCAGTGTGATGGGGCGAGGAATGAGAACCTGAGTCCACCCAGTTTTTTACGTTTGAAGGTAGGGGTCCAGAGTAAGGCCAGGTGAGAAGAACGAAGGTTACGACAGGGGACATATGGGTGAAGTAAAGATGAGATGAAAGAAGGGCCTATGCCTGCAAGTGATTTAAAAGTGATGCACCCCAATTTAAATTTACAACGTTCGGATACCGAGAGCCAATGGAGGGATTTTAACAAGGGGCGGACATGCTGGTGTTTGGGCTGATTGTAGATAAGCCGTGCCGCCTGGTTTTGTACGAGTTGTAACTTCTTCAGTTGATAGGCTGGAATGCCAACATAGAGCGAGTTGGCATAGTCTATCCTGGAGATGACTAGGGCCAGCAAGACCAAGGTAAGAGCCTCGGTGGTCAGGAAGCGTGCAATCTTTCGGATTTTCCTTAGCTGGAAAAAACTAGAGGAGACCACCGCATTAATCTGGGGCTTCATGGTGAGGTCATTGCTGACAATGATCCTGAGGCTCTTTACAGAGTTGACAGGTTTCGCGGGCCAAAAAGTGGATTTCTAGGGGTTAGAGGCTCCCCCGACAAGCAATAATTCTGTCTTGTCGGGGTTAAGTTTCAGATGGTTCACCCCCATCCAGTCACTAATGTGACAAAGGGTGGTTTGGAAGTTGTCGATAGAGTGGTCCGAGGAACTGATATTGAAAACCAACTGAATATCGTCCGCGTAATTAAACGCGGTGACGCCGCAGCCGCGTAAGGACTGAATGAGGGGAGTGAGGTATAAATTAAAAAGAAGGGGAGATAAGGAGGAGCCCTGTGGGACGCCGCAGGTTAGTTCGACCTCATTGGCAGCAAACTGAGAGAGCCGAACCGCTTGGCGGCGATTGCTCAGAAAGGAGCGAACCCAGTCAAGGGCGGTGCCCCCGATGCCAGCCTCCCTGACACGGTCGACTAGGATGTTATGGTCGACCGTGTCAAAAGCGGCCGATAAGTTCAGGAGGACCAAAGCCTGGCTGGTGTTGGAATCAGCCCCTCTCCGCAGCTCCTCCATAACTGAAAGAATAACCGATTCTGTAGAGTTGTTGGGTCTAAATCCAGCTTGTTGAGGATTGAGGAAGTGAGAGTCTTCATTAAAAGCGCTCAGGATGTTAGTAACATGAGACTCCATGACTTTACTGAGGTAGGGAAGGAGGGATATAGGGTGGTAATTACTCATAACCGTGGGGTCTGCCGTGGGTTTCTTCAGAATGGGCACAACCTCTGCCCTTTTAAACGACCAAGGGACTAGGCCAGAAGAGAGAGAGTTGTTCAACAGCGCCAGAGGGGGGGGAAGGGCAGGCTGTGAAGGCCTCCCGGAGGATCAGGGGATGGCAACAGTCCATGGGGGATCCGAAGGCGACCTTTTTTAAGAGGGCGAGAAGCTCTGTCTCCGAGATTGGAGAAATCTGTGTCAGCTGCATGGGTTTGGGAAAGAGCAGGGAAGGGCCGATTTCAGGAGGGTGGGGCGGAGTTGAGGAGAGAATGCTGTTTTTGATATTGGTGATTTTTTGCACAAAGCGAGAGGGAAGGGGCTTAATGGTGACCCTGTCTGGGTTTGACAGTTCCACCACGATGGAGAGTGGAGGAGTCAGCGATTTTGCTGGAGAAATAGGTGGTCTTAGCTTGTAGGACCGCTGATTTGTATTCCTTAAGCAGGGATGTAAATCGTGTTTTCATGTCGGGGGCGTAGTTGCGGCGCCACCGGCGCTCAGCCTGCCTGAGGCCCAATTTCAGGGCTTTGAGGTCCTCTGTGAACCACTTTTGAGCATCATGCAAGCGCTTAATTTTGATCTGTCTGAGTGGAGCCACAGTGTCGCTTGCTGATTCTAGCCAATGTGTGAGGGCGGAGGCATGGACATCGTCGGGTCCAAGATAGGCGTGGGGTGAAGGATTGAAGTAATGTGACAAATTCACCGAGATCGGCCCTGTTCCAATTCCGGGCCGACAGGTTGTCTTCCAGTACTCTGCTAGGGCAGGGAGCAATCATGAGGGAAAAGGAGATCATAAAATGGTCTGACCATAGGCAAGGGGAGATTGAGAGATCGGTTATGTCCAGCATGGAGGTCCAAATCTGGTCTAGGGTGTGACCTTTAATGTGAGTTGCTGATTTTATGTGAGAGAGGCAGTTCATGCTGACAAGAAGATCGGAGAATGTAGCTGAACAGGCACTCTCTTTAACGTCGAAAGGCCAATAGTTAAAATCGCCTAAGATTAAAAGTTTGGAGTTGTTAATGGCAAGTTGGGAGATCATGTCTCCGAACATTGTAGGGAAATTGGGGTATGTTACTGTTACATCACATTTTTTACATCGTAATGCTGTTACAACGCAGCTATTACAACGCTGGTTCCATTACATCAGATGCTATTACAACGCAGGATATTACATAGCAGATGCTATTACAACGCATACCATTACATCGTAAGTATTGGTAAGTATATAATTTTTTTAAATATTTAATATTATATAATTAATTTAATTATTTTTAATTATAAATAAATATATTTATTTATGTTTTTTAATATTATAAATAAAATATATTAATTTAATTAATTTTTATAATAAGTATGAGTATAGGAGTATATGTTTTGGGGTACTGAGGTAAATGTTTTGGGGTGTTTGGTTATTTTTAGGTTTTAGGGCAGTGTTTGGGTTTTGGGGTACAGGGGTATTTTTAGGTTTTAGGGCAGGGTTTGGGTTTTGGGGTACAGGGGTGTTTTTAGGTTTCAGGGCAGGGTTTGGGTTTTGGGGTACAGGGGTGTTTTTAGGGCAGGGTTTGGGTTTTGGGGTACAGGGGTGTTTTTAGGTTTCAGGGCAGGGTTTGGGTTTTGGGGTACAGGGGTGTTTTTAGGTTTTAGGGCAGGGTTTGGGTTTTGGGGTACAGGGGTGTTTTTAGGTTTTAGGGCAGGGTTTGGGTTTTGGGGTACAGGGGTGTTTTTAGGTTTTAGGGCAGGGTTTGGGTTTTGGGGTACAGGGGTGTTTTTAGGTTTTAGGGCAGGGTTTGGGTTTTGGGGTACATGGGTGTTTTTAGGTTTTAGGGCAGGGTTTGGGTTTTGGGGTACAGGGGTGTTTTTAGGTTTCAGGGCAGGGTTTGGGTTTTGGGGTACAGGGGTGTTTTTAGGTTTCCGGGCAGGGTTTGGGTTTTGGGGTACAAGGGTGTTTTTAGGTTTTACGGCAGGGTTTGGGTTTTGGGGTACAGGGGTGTTTTTAGGTTTTAGGGCAGGGTTTGGGGGTACAGGGGTGTTTTTAGGTTTTAGGGCAGGGTTTGGGTTTTGGGGTACAGGGGTGTTTTTAGGTTTTAGGGCAGGGTTTGGGTTTTGGGTTTTGGGGTACAGGGGTGTTTTTAGGTTTTAGGTTTGGGTTTTGGGGTACAGGGGTGTTTTTAGGTTTTAGGGTAGGGTTTGGGTTTTGGGGTACAGGGGTGTTTTTAGGTTTCAGGGCAGGGTTTGGGTTTTGGGGTACAGGGGTATTTTAGGGTTCAGGGGTAGGTTTGTGTTTAGGGCTGCTTAAATTATATTTACCATTTATAAATTAATTAAAATATATTTATTAAATTTAATTAATTATATTATATTAATTACATTTTTTAACTAAATTAAATAAATTATTTTAATTAATTTAATGTAATTACTAATTTAAAAATATTTAAATCAAATTAATTTCATTATATTTTTTAAATAAAATTAATTATAATTTTTTTTCAAATTAAATTAAATAAATTGATTTTAATTTATTACATTAAATTAAGTACTATTTTAAAATGTATTTTGATAAAATTAATTAAATTAATTAAATTAACTTAATTACATTTTTTTTTAAAAGGTATACTTACGATGTAATGCCATGCGTTGTAATAGCATCTGCTATGTAATGCCATGCGTTGTAATGGCATCCGATGTAATGGATCCTGCGTTGTAAAAATTCCGATGTAACGGAATGCGATGTAAAAAACCGCGTTGTACTGACACCAATCCGGGAAATTAGGCATGGACTGAGGGGGACGGTAGACTAGGACGCAAATGAGCAGGGTCACTGGGAAGTCAAGCTTCAGCACAAGATGGTCGACCAAGGGAATGTGGACCACAGTCAGGGCGGAGAATCTTCTAAAGTTCTTAACAATCGCTGCAACCCCGCCTCCTGATTTACCAGATGGCCTGTTCGCTTGAATGATCTAGTAACCCGTGGGGATTGCCGCAAGAACGTCAGGGGCGGACTCCTCATTGAGCCAGGTTTCAGTTAGTAATAATATATCCGGTTTCTCAGAATCTAGCAGGGCAAAGATTTCCAAATGGTGTTTTACCAGTGAACGTTTATTAAAATAAATGACTTTTAGATTGAGATTTAGAAGCCTATTAATAGTGGGAGAACTGGAGGCTGGCAGGGAGACTGGGGGTTTAGGAGTTTCTATCTCGGGAAAGGTGTCTGCAGCAAAGAATCCCCATTGACTCAAGGCTGGACGGGAGTACTTGGGGAGTAGGGTAGCATGAGTGTAGGCGGATCAAATCAGCAGTAGTGTATTTGATAGAGCCATCTGAAAGAGACACGTTAGTGATAGATTCCTTACCTTAGAATATCCCCAGGCGGCAAACTGGATCCGGAAAGTTTTGCGTAGCAGTACCCTTGCGCGTCGGTAGGCGTCGTCTGCGGCTCCGCGTCCGTCGTCGGCGTCGTGGGGGCCGTGGGTGCCGTGATGACGTCGTCGGAGTACTTAGACGCCGCCTCCGCGTGCTAACGTCAGTTCTTCTTTTTTCCGCGCCAGCCAGCGCAGATCTGGAAAGAGCAGTTCCCTAGTCACTTTTTGACTAACCTTTGGTGATCTTTTGATCCAATTCGAAGTCTCTACGACTCTGACTGTGCCGGTAGGGATGCCCGGATTCAAGCATTGCAACGAGTGCGACCGTACCATGTCGGTCACGGACCCCCACCGCCTGTGCATGACGTGTTTGGGCGTCGACCATGACAACGAGGCCTGCCCCGACTGTCGGGCCCTTTCGAGGAAGGCCAGGCGGGAGCGGTCCCGCAGGCGACTCGAACTCAGTCAGTCGGCCCCGCGCAGCGTGAGGTCCCGGTCCCACGGGAGGCCGAGGGACAGGTCGCGGGGACGGAGCCGTCACAGCTCCGGGAGTCGGCACCACTCCTCCGGGTCCAAGTGGTCAGGTAAGAAGCATAAGAAGTCGAAGAGACATCATTGCTCTTCTGACTTCCCCCGACGCTCGCGCGATGCGGCCGGGGGTTCGGGTGACACCGCCCACGCGGCTCCTCGGGAGTCGTGGGCGCCGCGTTCAGCCCCATACCCCCCGGTCCCTGGGCTGAACGCGACGCCGGAAGAGATTAAGCGTTTCCTCATGGCCATGAGGTCCCTTTCTCCTCCGACTGGTTCCGCGGCGCCTTCGGGCCCAGCGAACCCGTCTGGGGGCCCTAGTGGGTCGGGGGCTTTGACCCAGACGCCGTCGGGTGCTTCGGCCCCGCCGCCACCGCCGCCTTCGGGCCCGGCGCCGCAGGGCCCTACGATCCCGACACCACCGGTGCCCTCTGGCCCGGCGCCGCAGGGTACAGCGGCTCCGGCGTCGTCTGCGCCTTCGGGCCCGGCGCCGCAGGACGCCGCTGGACCTTCCTCGGGCGATGGACTGTCGCTGGTGGACCTTACGAACCCCCGGCGTCGGTCCGTGTGGTGTCCCCTCCGGCGCCGTCCTCGGGCAGCGCCGTCCCCGATGCCTCCTTTCATTCGGTTCCGACGTCGGGACGACGCCTATCAGCGCCGATCTCTACGCCGTTTGGAGATTATCTTGTGCATCCAGGCTTGTTACTCCTTGGCTAAGAAGGAACCCCCTGTTGGGCTGAGGGCTCATTCTACTCGAGCCACGGCCACTACAACTGCCTTGGGCCGGGGTGTGCCCTTGCAGGACATTTGCCAGGCGGCTACGTGGGCCTCGCTGCACACGTTTGCAAGACACTATTGCCTGGACAGTCAAGTCCGGAGGGACGGCTACTTTGGCCGTTCCGTCCTCCAGGACTTCCTGGTGTGATTATTGGTTCGCAGACCCACCACCACGGGGATGGTATTGCTGGGGTATCTATTCTAAGGTAAGGAATCTATCACTAACGTGTCTCTTTCAGATGCACAAGTTACTGCTTGTGTAACGATATATCTGTAAGAGACATTAGTTAGTGATAGATTCCTTACCGACCCACCCATCCTCCCCGTTCTGCGAACCGATCTCTAGGGTTAAGGTCATCCCCTTTCAGGGCCCTAGTTTCTTGGCACCAGTGTTGGTTTTTGTCATGGCTCTGCGCTTCTGGCGCGGAAAAGCTGTGGCTAAGAACTGACGTCAGCAAGCGGAGGCGGCATCTAAGTACTCCGACGACGTCATCACGGCGCCCACGACACCGACGACGGACGCGGAGCCGCAGACGACGCCTACCGACGCGCAAGGGTACTGCTACGCAAAACTTTCCGGATCCAGTCTGACGCCTGGGTATATTCTAAGGTAAGGAATCTATCACTAACTAATGTCTCTTACAGATATATCGTTACACAAGTAGTAACTTGTGCGACAGGGGGACATGCCCCGTGCCCCGGTCGGCCGCGGACGGGCGCAGACAGGCGCGCTGACGGCGCGCCCGCTGCGCGTCCGGGGTAAACACATTTTTTATAGGAAGTGGTAGGGGTGTAGCCCCGTGTGAGTGGGCGTGGCCTGTGGTCAGGTCCGATGATGGCGCTGAGGAAAGATTTTCCTCGCCCGCGTTAACCTCCGCTGCGCGGGAGTAGCTAAGTGGGGATAAGTGCCCAGAAAAGCAAGAAGCCGGTAAGAATAAGTTTGAAAAATCAGTTCAGAGTTTCAAAGTTAATTTTTTTAAAATACAACAAGCTTTCGCTCCCGGCTGTGCCTCAGGAGTGTCCGGGTCCTAGGCTCGGGCTCGTATTCAGCCTGGCTTAAGAAGGTGGGGCGTGGCCTCGTGTGAGTGGGCGTGGCCTGTGGTCAGGTCCGATGATGGCGCCAAGGAAAGATTTCCCTCGCCCGCGACAGCGTTAACCTCCGTTGTGCGGGAGTAGCTAAGTGTGGATAAGTGCCCAGAAAAGCAAGAAGCAGGTAAGAATAAGTTTTAAAAATCAGTTCAGAGTTTCAAAGTTAATTTTTTAAAAATACAACATGCTTTCGCTTCCGGCTGTGCCTCAGGAGTGTCAGGGTCCTAGGCTCGGGCTCGTATTCAGCCCGGCTTAAGAAGGCGGGGGCGTGGCCTTGTGTGAGAGGGCGTGGCCTTATAATGAATGGCGCCGAGGAAAGATTTCCCTCGCCCGCGGCAGCGTTAACCTCCGCTGCGCGGGAGTAGCTAAGTGGGGATAAGTGCCCAGAAAAGCAAGAAGCAGGTAAGAATAAGTTTTAAAAATCAGTTCAGAGTTTCAAAGTTATTTTTTTTAAAATACAACATACATTATTGAATTTAACACATGAACCCCGATGGGTCTAAATATGGAGGAAGACCTTAGTACACATCTATAAATGTGAATTACACTGTTGGATAACATTTACTGCATTATGAAAGAACAACATGAGTATGCTTCGTGAAAATTGGTTTTAACTTTTTTGGTGGTTTATTTGGGTTCACATTTGCACATTTTTTCATTTTTAGTACTTTTATAATTATGACAAGAAGAACCTGAAGGTTCTAAAACTTATAAAATGATGCCCACTTGGGTTAGAGCCGAGTAAATGCGCATCATAAATTATAAAAAAGAAGAGAGCTGATGAGATCAAAAAGCCTACTGGGTTTAATGATGTGTTTATATAATAGAAAGAGAGCCTCTGCCGAAGAGTTTTAAGGGTAGTGTCAACCAAGGGATGATCGATAAAGTTTTGTAATTTTAAACTTTGATAGACAAAAAACTGACTCCTCTGTTTCTGATTATGTAAATATCTGTACATATGCGGGTAAGACAAAAGCTACCAGCCCATAAGACCTATTCAAGGTTTAATGAGGCTAATGTGATAATATTAATATTTATGTGCTATTTATCGGCATCATGATTGAAAAAATTTATGAACTACTAGTCTGTCGTTGTATGCACTGGGTTTGTAGTCCAATCACGTGACCATGACCTGTAAACACGGTGTTTTAAATGGCCGCAGTTTGAATAGTTAAAGCATTAATGAACAAGCCGGTTGCGCCGGCGAAACACGTCCTTTCTGAAGCTGTACCAATACATTTTACTTGGCCAGGACATGGCGTCGTGAACCCTTACTTGACAAGCAAGGATACTTTGGATGGTGTAGTCCGTACCTAGGTGGACTTGGACACGCGACGCACCCGCTGTTCTGGAGCACGCCAGCTGCTCCTAGGAAAAGGAGGAAAAGATATATATATATATATATTTATATATATATATATATATTCACTGAAAAAACCATAGGTTTCACACCAGTTATAGTTAGCAGGAAGTTTTACTCGCATAAAACCATTGAAATTCCCACGTTATAGTTAGTTGGACTCACTATAACTTGCGCGTGCAATGCACTGCTGATGACGTCACATATTACATCACTCATGACATGGTCAGTGACATCACTCATGACGTCACTGATGACACCATCCAGTAAATGTGTGTCTTTTTGAAAAATAAATTTGTTTTATATATGTATATGTAAAAGTTGATGGAAGAATAAATGTTTAAATAAATGTCTAAATGGATGTTTTTTTTAATAAAAATTGATTAGTTACCTGGCTTATTAAGTGTTTCTTAGTGAATACATATATTAGTGAGTAAAGTTTAAATATTTATATATATGTATTAGTGTTTCACTTTGTGCGTAAGTGGCTGCATGGGTTGGTGAGTAGGTACATGTGTAGGTATATGGGTTATTAGATTTTTTTTAGTATCAGTGTTTGTATGGTTTGGTGGGGGTATTACTTATCACATAGATGCATGAATGAATAACTCTCTCTTTGTATGTGTTTTGAAGACAGCATATGTGCAGGACTGTATGGGTGGATGAGTGTGTATATGTGTGTGTTAGTGGGTGAATGACTGTCTCACTAGTGTCTTTATCAGTAACTACATATGTTTTAATCTAGTGTATGTGAGTATTGATGTATATAAGTGAGTATATGTGAGAGCGAGATATTGAAAGAGTTCCTTTTTAAATAAGTATGTGTTTCTATAAGTGATTGTTTAAGACAGTAAGTATGTGTAAGTTTCCTTAGAAGTAAGGTGGTAGTGTGTGTATAGCTGTATATGCAAATAAATGGATGTTCAATGGTTTACTTGCATGTGTGAGTATGTGTGAGTAACTTTTGGATGACTGTCGATGTGTAACAGGATGTATAGGTGAATCACTACATATGATGAGTGAGTATATGTATGAGTGATTATATAGAACTGTTGATGAATGAGTGGATGTATATATAGATGGTGGAATTATTGAATTGGTTGTTGTAACTGGTATGGGTATGTCCATTTTTTTGAAAATTTTAATTTCTATTTTTCAATATGTTTCATGGGTTACATTACAGTGAAAGGAGGTCTGTCACTCTGTCACAAAGATGGTTTCATCAGTGATGTCATGAGTAATGTCACTGACCATGTCATGAGTGATGTAATATGTGACGTCATCAGCAGTGCATTGCACGCGCAAGTTATAGTGAGTCCAACTAACTATAATTTGGGAATTTCAATGGTTTTATGTGAGTAAAACGTCCTGCTAACTATAACTGGTGTGAAACCTATAGTTTTTCAGTGAATTTAATAGGTTTTTTAAATGCTAATTCTGAACTATAACTGGTGTGAAACCTATGGTTTTTTCAGTGAATTTCATAGGTTTTTTAAATGCTAATTCCTAACTATAACTGGTCTGAAACCTATGGTTTTTTCAGTGAATTTCATAGGTTTTTTAAATGCTAATTCCTAACTATAACTGGTGTGAAACCTATTTTTTTTTCAGTGAATTTCAAAGGTTTTTTAAATGCTAACTCCTATCTATATATAGAGCCTCAAACCTCTGAAATGTAATATTTTTTATAATGAATCCTATATTGTATACTTATATTATATATTTTGATTTTTTTTAAAAATGTTTTACCTTGGTGCGCTCCCGGTGCGCGCCCCGGTGTGCGCACCGGAAAGCGCAGTTTTTCGACGCGCCCCGGGGCGCTCACCGGTTAGCGTCCCACTAGCGCTATTGCCGCGAACGAAAACATGATTGTGACGTATCCCGTAGCCGCGTCCGCTTGATACGCACGGCGTAAGCGCACCCGGAAGCACTCGAGCGAATACGATCGCGCAACATAATCATCCGACGCGCTTACGTGACGCGACCCGGGGCGCGTCGCGTAAGCGCGTCGGGTCATGTTACCTGAAAATAACACTTTTTATTGGTGCAGAACATTTTTGGTTTCATAATGATGAAAGCTCGGGTCATGTGACCTGCAAATAAAACTTTTCATTGGTTCAGGACAGTTTTTTTTTCCAAATGATGAAAGACCCCTCCTTTTTTACTTATTCTGACTTTGTCCTTTGACTGAGGAAGACCTGTTTGAACATCTTTGTGAAATATTTTGTACTTTAAAATGACTACAGTAACAGCAGCAGCTGGAGCATCTCAGCTACCACCACCACCACCAAGAGGACCACCACAACATTACATTGGTGGTCAAGAAGAGGAAGAGGAGGAGGAGGGGAGAAGATGGCTGCAAGAAGACAATACCCCATACAAACCGAAGCAGCACATTGTATGGGAGTTTTTTTCTATACCAGAGGGCAAGAAGAAAGTCAATGCGCCCAAAGTGACTTGCCTAATCTGTGTCATGGAACTTTCAAGGGGTAACCCAAACAAAAAATATTCTTTTGGTAATAATACCATGGTTAGACACATGCAGCGCAAGCATCCGAAAAACTATTCTGCTGCAGAGATGAGAGAACTGGCCAGTAACCCTCCCCAATCTTCAACCACCACCTCCAAAAGAAAGCAACCCACTCCATCGGGACCAGAGACAAGGGAGACGATCCCTTGCATACAACCACGGTTTGGGGAATTCAGAATCACATGTATTTTTTGTGGTAAGACCATCTCCTATGGTGAACAGAGCATAAAGCTCATCCTCCTTGCTGGTGACAACCACAATTGCCCCAAAAACCCCTGATTTTTTTCCTGATTTTTTATTTGCTCCAGTGAGCCATTTTGAATTCCCTACTTTTTGTTTTTCCCCATAAAAATAACAAAAAAATATAAAATAGTTCATAAAAGCCAAAAAAAGTACAAAATGTTCAAAAAACATAAAAAAAATATAAAACAACAAAAAGAAGAAAAAAAACAGTTCTTTTTAGAACTACCTCCAATTTATAATTCTTTTTCCCCCATGGTACGCTCCCCGGTCCGCTCCCCGGTGCGCGTACCGGGCGCTCCCCCACGCAAATCGGAAAAAAAAAAATGTTGTCCCGCGGGGCCCTTTTATGGCCCCCACATCAAACCTAGGAGATCAAGGGTGGTCTACTCTGCCCCCTTATGGTCATTTCCCCCTTTTGTTTTTGCCTCCTCTTGTGTCTCGATCTTACCGAGACACAAGATGGCGGCCGCTCCGGACTGTTTCGAATGTTTACAGACACCCGAGAGCCAATCAGCTTTCCGTGCGCAAGTCGCGTAGCGCGCCCGAAACGCTCCCCGGTGCGCGTACCGGAGCACGGCCATAGATATATATATTTTTTTTAACCTAAATTACTCAAAATCCACTGGAGCACATATCTTGAGACATAGTAAAGGCACATCGGGCTACCAGTCCCTACAATTTTGCCAAGTTTGGTGGAAATCCATTCAGCCGTAAGGGCTAAAAGTGAGCTCGACCGCCCTATGGAAATTAACATGGGGAAAACACGTTTTGGGACCCCCCTTTTATCTTAGCCCCCGCTTGACGAATCCCCCCCAAACTTTTAAGGAAGGACCGAAGCGCTGCGAGGCAAATGTGACGAATTTTTCAGGCAGATTCCTCAACCGGCGCCAAAATTATTCCAAATAGAATGTTGAGATTTTGCATTGAAAAAAATCCTAACTATAACTACCTACTGGCGACCGCCAGTAGGTAATATATATATATATATATCTTCCCCAACAGCAGCAAGAAGTGGAAACCACACAAAGGATACTTTGAAGGGGTCTTTTAATGCCACAAACACCAGCAATAGGGCAAATGCATTTCGGCATAGTTCAGCCTTTGTCAGCGCCATGAGGTGTTTGCATGGAGCGGGCAAGCAATGTAGTTGAAATACCTTCTCCTTTCCAGTCAGGTGAGAGTCAGCCCGCCCCTCGAATAGACAGCGAAGATGTGATTTGCTGCCTGTGTTCTCTGTAGGACGCCCAGTGCGTCTGTACTACAGGTACCAGAGTGCTCTACGTTGGTCCGGCACTGCAACGGGGGTGATGCCATATCGCTGGCCACTTCAATCTGACTTCTGCGTGGCGACCCCCTCCTCAGCTCCCCATACTGCACCAACCCCCATATACAGCAGTCCATTTAGCAGCGGTAGAACTGGGGCTCCAGTTCTCCCGATGTGGGGCACAATGTCTCCAACACTGCCGGTTGTCTTGAAGTGTCCGAGGGTGGGATTCGATCAGCCCAGTGCCCTGGGAAAAGTCACAAACTGCAAAGCAGAAGCCAGCTTTGACCGCGACCCTCCCGGGTGCAGGGGTTTCCAAAAGCTCGTAACTGGCAGTCGCCCTGTAATATGAGAGTAAATCTTCCCCAACAGCAGCAAGAAGTGGAAACCACACAGAAGATACTTTGAAGGGGAATATATATATATATATATATATATATATATATATATAATATGTGTGTGTTATTATTATTAGCTTTATTCGATATAAAAAATATCATGAAAGCATTTACAGAATAAAAACAATACCATGGTAGTAAAAGAGAAGGAACATACAGCATAAGATTACACAACAATTATAAATAAGCATATATTAATCATTAAAATTTAACAAATCGGATAACATTATTAAAAACAAGAATATAAAAGGGATAATACCCAGACATCCGAAAGATAAAACATTTCATTCAAGGATATGCTGCAGAGAGAGGATGAAGGAAGAGCCAGGGGGTAATAACCCAGAATTCATACTGGCGTTTCCACTTTAGAACCATAAGGCTAGTGCGCATTAAGTGGTTACTAAAGGGGGCCTATATTTTAGTGAGATCCCAGTCAAAAAACCTCTGGATTATCTGGGCTAGAACATCTTTTCTACCATCTTTCTCCGTGTCAGCCAGGCTATGGCCAGAAACTTGGCCACTCCGCAGATCATCAATGATGATGAGGTATCAGTTCTTAAAATGCCGAGAGCTGCGCAATGGTTCAAAGGACCCAGCATTTTGCACACAGGTTTAAGCCATTTAACTCTGGCCCTTCTGTAGGCCGGGCAGGCAAAGAAAAGGTGGGCAATGGACTCGTGATAGCGACAGCCTGGGCAGGGCACCGGTGCCAAGTTTGACCCCTTCCAGAATGCTGTTACACTATTGACAGGGAGAGTCCCAAGTCTCAGCTTGATG
Organism: Lissotriton vulgaris; assembly: GCF_964263255.1. NCBI lineage: Eukaryota > Metazoa > Chordata > Amphibia > Caudata > Salamandridae > Lissotriton > Lissotriton vulgaris. The sequence goes on from NC_141689.1 coordinate 73,596,815, forward strand.
TACAGAGACTTGATGTACTATCCCGCGGGACCTGGATAAAGTCAAGATATGGTTCCAAGACACAAATAATTTTAAGGTCAAAGAACCTCTCAGTCAGTTTTCCCATCTTGGGGTTTGTGAGCTCTTGTGTCTGCAACCAGTCCCAGTAGGCCCTCTTCAGATCTTGCTTTATAGGAGGGACCTGGGTGGCCCATACCTCCTTGAACCCCAAAACAGATCAAAGCTGACAGAGGTCGACCAGCCATTTAAAGCGACCTCCAGAATCGGCAAGTATTAATTCTTGAAGGGCGGCCACATATTTAAAGGGCTCAGGAGCCCTTCTTAGGCGAGCCCAAAATAGCAGGGGCGCAGGCGGGCAGTGTCCTGTATTGAACGTTTCCCCATATTGTAGAATAAACGTTTCAGGGGGGTAAATGGAGGGAGGGAAATGATGTCTCTCAGAAACTTATTTTCGGATTTGACGAGCTCACTCAAATTCTCAAAACCCCAAAGTTCGGCCCTATACAGGGCCGACTGGAGTGCCTTCCCATCATAGACCTTTAGGGCTGGGGCTACTAGCCTACTCGCAGACTTGCGTTGTTCCCTACCAATTGCCCCCGCGACCCGCTTATGGTCAGGAGCATTTTGGCTAAATGAGGACCCCACCTCATGTTCTTGGAGATGCGGATCCCCAAGTAGTCAAAAGAATCAACGCAGTCCAGAGGGGAGTCATTCAGAGTGATGCCATTTCTGAAGCGTTTGGAGGGGTTGATTGACATCAATTTGGTTTTATCGGTATTGATTGTCAACCCACAAATTTTGCAGAAAAGGCCAAACCTATTCAATAGCCTCTGAAGACCACCCGGTGATTTGGATAACAGAAGAGTATCGTCGGCGAACAGGAGAGTTGGTGTCTTCTCGCCCGCCAGGGTTGGGACGTCTGCCGATTCCTGCCCAAGGTAATCCACCACCCTGTTGATGAATAGGAAAAAACAGGTGGGGGCCAGCACGCAACCCTGGTGGACCCCCCTGTCCACCGCAATTCTCTCTGTCGTTTGCCCTTGTGACCCCATCTGATTTTAGCAAAGTTTCCGTCATGAAGACGTTTAACCGTGTCGAGGATCAGTGGGCAAATGCCCAGTTGGTGTAGGGGCTGCCACAATTTTTCCTGGGGTACCAGATCGAATACGGTCTTTAAGTCTATAAAGGCCAGGTACAGACTACCTTTCCCTAGAACCACTACTTTCCAGTATATCATGAAAAATCTGAATACCTGGTCCATAGTTCCCACCTTCTGCCTGAACCCTGCTTGATAATGGACAGGACTTTGTCATCTTCGATCCATGCTCCAATTCTTGTAAGGAGGACCCTGCCAACCACCTTCTGCATAACATCGATCAAAATGATCGGACGGTAGTTGGCAGGGTCCTCTCTATCCACCTTCTTGAAGATTGGGACGACTTCAACTCCTTTCCAAGAGTCAGGGACCGGTAGTCCCCCTGCAACAAGGTTGATTTACCTTCAGAATACATATACAGGCCTGGTATTCGTCCGGGGAGGAGGGAGAGTTGCTTATGAATGAATGAATGTTGGATTTATAGAGCGCGTGGTTACCCGGAAGCGTCCCAGCGCTGTACCACTGGGGTACCCGTCCTAGATTTCCCTGTGAGATGGTCCCTTTACTGGGCATCCCCAAGGTGCAGCCAGGCATCCCCAGCGATGATGGGGCCGGAGTGGAGATTAAGCAAGCTATTGCCCAGAGTTGCAGCGTGGGACCCCATGGTTAGAGTGGCACCGAGGCGAGATTAATTGGGCCCGCTGACATTGGTCCTGCACCCGGCCGCGTTCGGAATTGAACCCTGGTCCCGGGGCGACCTCTGCCTCCGGGTCTGCCACACTTCTTATGACTTTGATGAGTAGACCCCTGGAAGAGAACTAGGAATACAGGTAAGTAACTTATCCTTCTCATCCAGGGGATATTCATCAATAGTCATCAGCACTGAAAAGATTAGCAAGCCCATCCCCATACCCTGCGGCCAAATACCAGCCTATGAAAACATTTTACCAACATATATTACCCAAACAAATTTCTCAGGGATGCTTGACCAAACTGAGCTTCCGCCTGAGTGTGCAAATCAAGGCAGTAATGGCGTGCGAAGGTATTAACCGAACGCCATGTGGCTGCCTTACAAATTTCATGAATTGGTACATTCCTAAGCTTTGCAATTGTAGCAGCTTTGCCTCTTGTAGAATGTGCTCTCGGCTTGCCGGGAGCTGATTTTGTGCCAACTAATAAGATTAAAAAATGCATGACACTATCCATCTAGAAATTGAACTTTTACAGGCAGGAAAACCTGTATTCAATGGACCATAATTCACAAACAGTTGGTCACACTTTCGTACACTCTTTGTTTTTATCAAGGTAGAATTTCAACACTCGTTTTAAATCTAAAGAGTGCAGAGCTTTTTCAGCCGGAGTGTCCGGATTGGTGGGAAGAGTGACTGACTGGTTAATGTGAAAATCCAAGACCACCTTAGGGAGGAACCTCGGGTGACTACGTAACACCACTCTATTCGCATGAAAAACGAGCTAAGGCTCTGTAGAGCATAAGGCCTGTATCTCGCTTACCCTGCGCGCAGAAGTAATTGCCATGAGAAAAGAAGTCTTCCATGACAGGTGTTGCAGGGAAGCCTTTTGAATGGGCTAAAATGGGGAGCCCATTAGTTTAGATAGGACCACATTTAGCTCTCAGGGAGGAGAAGGAGCCCTAACAGGAGGATAGACTTTCTTGAGACTCTCCAGGAAATCCTTAACAACTGGCATTTGAAAGACAGAAGCCTGAGTGAGAGACTTTCTAGACGCTGGTATCGCTGCCAGGTGAACTTTTATGGAGGAATACAGTAAACCTGCTTCGGCCAAAGAGAGTAAGTATGGCAACAGTACCTGCTCTTGACCTCGAATAGGGTCATGACCTTCAGCAGTACACCACATGAAAAAAAGCTTCCACTTAAAAGCATAAGACTTTCTTGTAGAAGCTCTCCTAGCCTCTTTTAAAATCTGCATGCAGTCCTGTGAGAGGTCTAAATGTCTGTATTGGATGAACTCAGGGTCGGCAGGTTGGGGTGGAACACCTTGCAGCTCGCCCTGGTCAGCAGATCCTGATGACATGGCAGCCTCCTGTGTGGTACTTTGGATAGGTGAAGAAGGTCCGGATACCACCACTGGCGAGGCCAATCTGGAGCAACCAGGACAATGTCTGTCTTGGACTTGTACAGCTTCCTGATCACCAAGGGAATGAGTGGAATCGGTGGAAAAGTGTAGAGTAATGTCTCTGACCAGTCTATCCACAGAGCCACTTCACAACTGTCCTCTCCGCCTTCTTACTTTGAAGAGTGCCTTCCTGGTAGCCATCACCTCTGCCAGGAGAGTGAGTGAGCTCCAGGCTCTATCCTGTAAACCTCCTTTCCTTTCGGTCCATCCGGACAAGGTTGTGTTGCGGACAAGGCCCTCTTTGCTGCCCAAGGTAGTCACAGCCTTCCACATCGGGCAATCCATCACCTTGCCCACCTTCTTTCCACTTCCGCATCCCTTAAGAGAGGAAGAGAGGCTCCACCGTCTGGACCCAAAACGTGCGCTCTCGTTCTATCTGGATCTTACACGCCAGTTCCGGGTGGATGACTAACTCTTTGTTGGTTACGTGGGCGCTAAGAAGGGAAAGGCGGTGCACAAGCGGACCATCTCGCGGTGGATCATCTTGTGTATCCAGGCGTGTTACTCCTTGGCTAAGAAGGAACCCCCTGTTGGGCTGAGGGCTCATTCCACTCGAGCCACGACAACTACAACTGCCTTGGGCCGAGGAGTGCCCTTGCAGGACATTTGCCAGGCAGCTACGTGGGACTCGCTGCACACGTTTGCAAGACACTATTGCCTGGACAGCCAAGTACGGAGAGATGGCTTCTTTGGCCGTTCCGTCCTCCAGGACTTTCTGGTGTGATTATTGGTTCGCAGACCCACCACCGGGGTTGGTATTGCTGGGGTATCTATTCTAAGGTAAGGAATCTATCACTAACGCGTCTCTTTCAGATGTACAAGTTACTACTTGTGTAACAATACATCTGTAAGAGACATTAGTTAGTGATAGATTCCTTACCGACCCACCAATCCCCCCCCGTTCTGCGAACCGATATCTAGGGTTAAGGTCATCCCTTTTCAGAGCCCTAGTTTCAAGGCACCGGCGTTGGTTTTTAGCATAGCTCTGCGTTTCTGGCGCAGAAAAGCTGTGTCTAAGAACAAACGTCAGCACGCGGAGGCGGCGTCTAAGTACTCCGACGACGTCATCACGGCGCCGACAACGGACGCGGAGCCGCAGACGACGCCTACAGACGTGCAAGGGTACTGCTACGCAAAAATTTCCGGATCCAGTCTGACTCCTGGGGATATTCTAAGGTAAGGAATCTATCACTAACTAATGTCTCTTACAGATATATCGTTACACAAGTAGTAACTTGTGCGACTAGCCCAAGGGCTCTCTGCGGGTTCAATGACTCCCAATTCCAACATCTTTTGTACTTCTTTCTTTATGCAGTCCCTGACGTGGTCAGGTTGCCTGTATATTTTACTCTTTATAGACAGACTGTCACCAGTGTCCACCTCATGGGTGCACCAGTTTGTCTGACTGGGGGTCAGAGAGAACATTTGTCTAAAGGATTGAAGAACCTGTTTGCAATCCTTTTGCTGATGTTCAGAGAGGCTGTCAGAAAAGACCACACCATCTACTGACCCATCATCAGGGTTCTGAGTGAGCAGGTCTGGGAGAGGGTCACTCTCTTCCTCCTGTCCCTCATCTGTGGCCATGAGCAAGCCCATGTCCGCCCTGTCAACAAATGCCTTGAGCCTGTTCACATGAATTACTCTGTGAGGGCTCCTGGGAGTTCCAAGGTCCTCCAGGTAGGTGACCTCTCCCTTCTGTTCAATGATGGTATGGGGTCCAGACCATTTGTCTTGGAGAGCGGCTGGGGCCACTGGCTCCAACACCCACACCTTCTGTCCTGGCTGGTAAACAGTTAGTACAGCCTTTTGGTCATGCCAAGCTTTTTGAAGTTCTTGGCTGGCCTCAAGGTTTTTGGATGCCTTCTCCATGTACTCTGCCATGCTGGAGCGGAGACCAAGTACATAGTCCACTATGTCAAGCTTAGGCTTTTTGAGAGGTAACTCCCATCCTTCCTTCACAAGACATAGAGGTCTTCTTACAGGATGCCCAAATAGAAGCTCAAAAGGGCTGTAGCCAACCCCCTTGTGGGACCTCTCTGTAAGCAAACAGAAGGCAGGGTAAAAGGATGTCCCATCTTCGCCTAAGCTTTTCAGGTAACCCTTTTATCATCCCTTTTAGGGTCTTGTTGAATCTCTCCACAAGCCCATTGCACTGTGGGTGATAGGGGGTGGTGAATTTGTAATTTACACCACACTCCTTCCACATTGCAGTCAAGTATCCTGACATGAAGTTTGCACCTCTGTCAGAGACAACCTCCTTAGGAAACCCCACTCTGGAGAAAACTGAAAGTAGGGCCCTGACCACAACAGGAGCTGTAGTGGTTCTAAGGGGAATAGCTTCTGGATACCTGGTGGCATGATCAACTACCACCAGTATAAATCTGTGCCCAGATTCTGTTGGGGGGTCCATTGATCCAACAATGTCAATCCCCACTCTTTCAAAGGGTACTCCCACCACAGGTAGTGGTGTAAGGGGGGCCTTTGTTGTGCCACCTGATTTGCCACCATCATCCCAGTACACCTTGTGGGTACCTGTAGCATTCCCTGCAGCCTTAGCAGCAGCTTGCTGTCTGAGGGGTTCAAGAGAGGAACAGTCTAACTGTGCCTGCCTCAAGTCTGCCCTGGAAGGTCCCTCTGTCCCAAGAAATTTAACCTGTTCAGGTTCAAGCTCGTCTAGGACAGTTCCTCCTGGGGTCTTTGGGTTAGCCTCCTGAGAGGGCTGATCCTCACCTTGAGGCAGGGGGGAAGGCACTGCCTTAACCCTACTGCTCTTCCTCTTGGGTAGTGTCTGGTCCATTGTTTCAGGATCCAGCACTTGTTCAGCTGGGCATTTCTTGGCCTGCGACCTGGTCACAGCAAGGACATGTGTTGACAAACCTAACATTTCCACATGAGTCCTATACTCCACTTCTGACCATAAGGAGGATTCCAAATCATTGCCCAAAAGACAGTCCACTGGGAGGTATGAACTAACTACAACCCTTTTGAGGCCAGTTACCCCTCCCCAGGAGAAGTTAACAACTGCCATAATGTGATTGATAGTGACGTTGCTAGCATTGGTCACTAGGTAGTCTAAACCTAGTATTACCTGATCAGGGTCCACAAAGTTTGGTGTCACCATAGTGACACTGGCACATGTGTCCCTGTAGGCCTGAGCCATTTTTCCATTGATTAAAGGCGTTTGCCTGTATTTGGCCAGAGTACTGGGACTTACAGTAGGGGTCATATCCATGCCCCCACTACAAACAAGAACAGCCTGAGTAGGTATCCTGACTAAGTCAGAACCCACCTCTGTTCCCAGGGTTAACCTAACTATAGCCTTGGGGGGTGCACTACCACTACTAACTGTACTAGGGGGTGCAGGTGCCTTAGGGGCAGTAGTGGTAGGAGCTGTGCCTTTCTTGGTGCACTCACTAAACCAGTGAGTCTTACTTTTATAGTATTGGCTCCATGGTTTTCCTGGAACATCAGTCTTATTCTTTTGGGAATTCTGGGACCCACCCTCCTTAGATTGTTGGGGCCCTGTTGAAGACTTCTGGTCATTTTGCTGATTCTGATTACCCTTTTGTACTTTTGTACTGATCACCCTGGTTCTGGTTCTGCTGCTTGACCCTTGTCCTGACCCATCTGTCTGCCTTCTTTCCCAATTCTTGGGGAGAGGTCGGATCTGAGTCAATCAAGTGCTGATGCAACAACTGGTTCTGACAATTGTTTAAGATTTGCTCTCTCATAATTAGATTATACAATCCTGTATAATCAGAAACTTTACTTCCCAGTAACCAGCCTCCCAAAGCCTTAGTGGCACAATCAACAAAGTCAGTCCAATCCTGAGACTGAGTTTTCTGGGTGACTCTGAACATCAACCTGTACTGTTCAGTTGTTAGGCCAAACCCATCAGTCAGTGCATTTTTCAGGGCTGTGTAGTCATTAGCATCCTTATCTCTAACAGTGAGGAGCTTATCTCTGCCTTTTACCTTCAAAGGAGAGCCACACTATAGCTGCCCACTGACCCTCGGGGATCTGCTGTACTTTACATGCCCTCTCCAGAGCAGTCATCCATTTGTGGATGTCATCCCCTATCTTAAAGGGGGGCACTATTTTACTCAGGTGTCTATTATCAAAACTCATGTCTTTATCTCTAGGGATAATGCTGCCACCAGTGGGTTCTAACCCACTCAATTTCTGCTCTCTGGCAAAGGCAAGTTTCTCTTTGGCAAGGGCAAGTTCTTCCCTTTGGATCCTCAGATTCACTTCCTTCATTGTTGCTTCATGTTCTCTTTTCTGAGGGGAAGTCAATTCTCTCTGAGAAGATGCCTGAGAGACATGGTAGTGAATAGTTCTGTTAGAGCCTCTGGAGTGAGACCTAACTTTTCTATTCCCAAGGTTAAGCCTGCTTGTGGATAGGTCTGGGGCTCCCCCAGCTGCATCCCCATGTAGGCTTAAGTTGGCCCTGGTAAGTCTACTGACTATAACTGGACCAGTGTCTACCTCTCCCTCAGAGAAGTCCCCATCTTCCCTGCCATCTACATCTTCTGTTTCAGGGAGGTTAGAGTCATTTTCTAAGGGGGGTATGCTTCCATCTGTAGGATTAGAGGGGCCTGGATTAGAAGCCCTTCTAGCATCATATGTCTCTAAGAGACCTAACAGAAAAGGAAGGGTAGGGTTAGAACCCTGTTTCAGTTTCCTGGAGGTACACAATTGTCTCATCTCCTGGAAGCTGAGTGCTGCATATCTTGAAACGACCTGTGGAAGGTCACTAATCACAGGGGGAGCCACTGCGTTCTCTCCTGTGATGGACATTCTTTCTAGTGAGGTGTAAGTGGTGCACTTACCTACACTATGGGTTTTCCTACTGATCCCTTGCTAAGAGTTGTAGTCAGGGTGTGCTACTCCCTTTCTACTACAACAGCTGGTTCAGTAGAACTCAGAGTATTTCTAAGCTTGTTATATGTACCTATGGTACCTTATGTGATCTTTCAAATGATATCTCAAGATTATATTTGGTAAAAACAACAGCAAGCTCAAATCCCAACCGCTGCACACCAATGTGAGAAGTTGGCCTGATATATGATGCTCACTAGTTCTAGTGATCACCCTGTATCAGTCCAAACAACCCTTAGGGTGATTGGTTGTAAGTCAACCTTCTAGACCAGCTATCCTAGTGGTAGCATGGACAACGCAGTCTTAGGCTAAACTCTTTTGGCATGTGAAGCCAGCTGTTTTACCACATATAACCCCTTGAATACCAGATGAAAGGACACCACACAGGTTGTTATGAAAATAAACAATATATTTATTCCTAACAAACACCTCTGAACTCTTTATGAGATCAGAGGGCTAAGCACATGACAAGACTCTTAAGAAAAATACGATAAGTTGCACAAATGACAATGGTGCCCTATGGGCACGACAAACCATATACTAAGTAAATGGTATAAGGAAATCGATAGAAGGAATGGAGCTGTCCAGAGGCTGTAGGATCGCTGGGACTACACTACCCTAACCTCGCGCCAGAGCTGGGGCTGGAGTGCCCCAGCAACTGGTTTGAACCGGGGTATGCACAGGGACACCTTGTGTGCCCCAGGCATGTCTCATTCCTTTCAGCCTGTCCTACCTCAATACACAAAATCCTGTCTGGGGTAGTGCTAGCACCTCCCAATGCAGGAAACCCTTTGTCCAAGCCTCCCTCGCTGGAAGGACTCCCAGCAGCAGGAGGTCAGACTTGTGTCGGTGGTGGCAGCATCCATTTTGTGATGCTGAGACTCGAGTTAACTTTAACCGGGGTTCACAGTTACATACATGTTGTGTCCCTCTAAATGGGTGGAATGCTACCCCCGTCTCCAGAACTGGCGAGGGGGAAGTATTCTAATTAGTATGACACCTTACTCGACATGTTTTGATAATGCTATGCCAAAGTTAGCAATAACCGCAAGGATTATGATGCACTTAAGAGTATATGGTATAGCGTTATCATGGAAACAGCTAAAGGACTTGGTTCCGAAAGCTGCAGACAGGCTCAGATCATGCTAGAGCACCATCTCACATAATTCCAAGCACTCTGCCTCCAGGATTGTTAAGGCCTGCCATAGGAGTGACTTATAGGAGGATATGTGTCCATTTTAGGGTTAGATATAGGTATACTATATCTAAAGCAAAGGGTGATTACACCACCTTGCCCCAGCTGTGTTACCAGCCAGTTGTGTCTGTTTAGATGGCCAGCCAGGGGTGGCACAATACATGCTGCAGCGCCTGGTAGGCCTTGGGTGCACTTATGCCCTGGGTACCTATGGTACACTGTACAAGGACTTACAAGAGAGACCCAATACCAATTGGTAAATGCACCTAAAGTACATGGATGTCAATTTAGAGAGAGAACAGCTAGGCTGTGGGTCTGATTAGCAGGCCCACAGCCAGGGAAAGTCGTAAACCAGTAAAGCAAAAAGCAAAATTCTGGGGTGACTATAGGATTGCAGACCCTACTCTCCTACAGGTGGTTTGTGACCTGAAGAGCCCGCCGCCCACCCAAGACTCCCACAGAAAACAATGGTGGAATGTATCACCCCCATTGTTAACTTCTATCCGTTTCCCACAGGACCAATGGAGCTGGGATAACACGATGCTTTGCTCAGCCTCGAAGGAGGAAAATACAGAAGGTACCTTTAACTGAGCTTTCCAGTACGGGGAAGCCCTGCCCCCGCCCGACGTCCGTGCAATACCAGTGGTTAAGAAGGAGGAAGTAGAACAGACAGCGTGTGACGACACCAGAGTAAATCCAAAGGAAGGAATCTTGACAGTGTTTGCAGAGAAGTGGCGAGGACGAGAGTCTGAAGACAGCGAAATTAGAAAGAACGATTCCTGTGGGACCCCTGGCAGAGCCTGGAGGCCAACGACACCACGTGCCGCCAAGCCACGTTCCCGGAGGAGCGTGGCTACACCAGGTACGGGCCATATTCTCGGGCTGGGTGGGCAGGCGGGGGAGCCCTGCGGTGTAGTTCCTTTTGTATGGTCATCTCGCCCCCTTCTTAATTCCCCTCCTGAGACCCGTTAACCAACCCATTCCCCGTTCACCCGCTCCTCACAGTCTTCCTCTCACATCTCGCACCTCCCCTAAGAGAGCAACACATTGTAAATAGACACAACAGTTCAGCGGTGATCCTTGCACTCCCTGGTCCCCTGGGTGCATTGTGTGTCTTAGAACGGCATACCTGACGCACTATATCTGAAAGAAACAGGTTAGTGTTAGATTCCTTGCCTTAGAATATCCCCAGGCGTCAGACTGGATCCGGAAAGTTTTGCGTATCAGTACCCCTGCGCGTCGGTAGGCATCGTCTGCGGCTCCGCGCCGGGATGATGTTGTTGGAGTACTTAGACGCCGCCCTCGCGCGCTGAGGTTAGTTCTTCTTTTTTTCCGCTCCAGCAAGCGCAGATCCGGAAAAAGCAGTACTTCTTAGTCACTTTTTTACTAACTTTTTGGATCCTTTTTCAAGTCAGTAGGCTCTCGGTGGCGATAGGGATGCCCGGGTGCAAACCCTGTGCTAATTGTAACTGCCTTTATTGCCTTGGGGCCAACCACACAAGTCTGGGCACAAGTCGTGCCCCGACTGCTGGCCCTTGAAATCGAAGGCTAGGTGGGAGCGGTCATGTAAGCGCCTCAAGCTCCGGCAGACGGCCCGTGCCGTTCACGGTCCCGGTTGAGGAGGAGGTCGAAGGACCGGTCGCGGAGCCACAGTCATCACAGCTCGGCGAGTCCAAGTCCTCAGGGAAGAGGCACAAGAAGTCGAAGAGACAACATCGCTCTTCTGACTCCCCCCGATGCTCGCGCGATGCGGCCGGGGTTTGGGCGACCCACGCGGCTCCGCCGGAGCCACAGGCGCAGCGGCCAGCTCCATACCCTCCGGTCCCTGGGCTGAACGCGACGCCGGAGGTGATCGATGCCTTCTTCGGCTATGAGGTCACTCTCTCCTCCGTCCGTTCCCGCTGTGGCGCCTTTGGGCCCCGGGGCCTCGTCTGGGAGCCCAAGCGGGCCAGAGGCTTCGGCCCCAGCGCCGTCGGGTGCTTCGGCCCCGGCGCTGCCAGCGACTTCGGTCCCGACGCCGCAGGGCCCCACTGGATCCAGGTTCGGATACGGGTTGCTGCTGGTTGACCTTACGACCCCTCCGCCGGCGCCGAACCCCAGGGTGTTGCCCTTGATGCCATCCCCGGAAGACGTCCTCACCGGTCCCTCCCTCAGTCCGAATCTGGTGTCGGACCGGCGTCACTCGACACCGCATTCGAGGCCGAGAGAAGAGCAATTCTTCTATGATCTGGCCCCATCCTTTGCACCTGAGTGAGGAGATGGGAGGCGAGGAGGATTGGGAGGGGTCTGAGGACCCTCTGGCATGGGAGTGCCAGTCGTATCAGGACTGGGCAGTTGAGCTAGGGGAGGCCAGTGGTGTGGACAGTTCGCATGACACTGGATTTGTCTCCCCTCCTTCTGTGACTACGGAGGAAGGGGCTGCTTACCGCGTGATGTTGACGAGGGCGGCCAAGGCCTCGGCTCCTGAGCTCCCCGTCGTGGCCCTGAGGACTAACCTCCTCACTGAGGTCCTTAAACCGCAGGCATGCTCTTCGGAGTATCTACTGCAGTTTAATGAGGCCCTTACTGACGTTCTGTTGGGCACCTGGTCCAAGCCCGCTACAGGCCCCCCTGTAGATCGGGACGTGGCCACACGCCGCCGCCCGGCCCTGGGCGAACCTAGCTTTCTGTCCACCCACCCCACCCCTGAGAGCCTGGTTATCCAAGCCTCTAACTCGCAGACCGCATTCCCGACTGCCCCTCCTGATCGGGAATCCAAAAGGTATGACCAGTTCGGTAAGAAGCTGTTATCCCAATATTCCAATGATTTCTTTAGCAACTGATTAAAAATAGATGGACTTTCGGTGTACCCTTGAGGGATTCAACACCATGCTAAAATACACTCTTTGAACCGGAATGCAAAAATTTGTTGACTTTCTGGATGCAATGGAACAGTAAAGAATGCATTACACAAATCAATAACTGTATACCTTTCTGCATCATGCGGAATCTGGTATAAAATTACCGCTGGATTTGGTACAACTGGGCCACATGGAACAACAATTTTATTAACCTTTCTCAGGTCTTGAACAATTCTGAAAGTTCCATTTGGCTTTTTAATTCACATAATAGGTGAATTACATGGACTACTCTCAATTTCTTTTAAAACACCTTGTTTTATGAATTTGTCTATTACAGGGGTAACACCTTCAATCACTTCTGCTTTCATTTTATACTGAGGAATGTTTGGATAATCTGCTCCTTGTTTTACTGATATTTTTACTGGGTCTACGTTTTTCATCAAACCCATTTCATCTCCAGTGAAATCCCGAATTTTTACATTCACTGTGTCTTTTAATTCTTCAGGTAGATTATTCTTATCAAACACAGGAAATCATTTACTTTCTTCTGCCTCAACCATTGGCATTGTTAATTTGTAAAGCCCATCTTCTTCTGGAGTTTGAAGCTCTATACCATCCGGTAAGCAATATATTGCACAATTCATTTTACACAGGATATCCCTACCTAATAGATTTACAAAACTGCAATCACAAACTACAAATCTATGCATGTCTTTACATTTACCTATTTCAACTTCAACTGGTTCAGTTAAATCTGTTTTTATTTGCTGATTAGCTACACCTACTACTTGGATTTTATCTCCAGAGGAAGGGTTTCTATTTCCACTGATCTAACAGTAGAACGGGTAGCACCTGTATCCACTAGGAAAGTAATTTTTACATCATTCACTTTACCATTTAGAAATGGACCAGATTGGTCTACCTCAAGAGTGGCTCCAAGCACACACTCTTCCGCCTCTCTCAGGCACCGTCAGAAGTATTCTTCAGATTCACTCCCTCCATCTTCTTTCAACCAATATTGTTGAGACACATTCGACACATTCACTCTTGGTGATCTGTTTACCTGTTCACCTCCACTGAATCCTGTTTCTGCACTGTATCTCTGCACATTTACACAGTTTGGAAGTGGCGGTTGTGGTAACTGACTTTGCTGAATCACTACCTGTCGCTGTAGCTGTTGCTGCTCATTTATCTCATTCTGCATCTGTGGATTTAATGATGTATTTTTTAAATAAGTTCTGGGCGGATTCTTGCACTCACGCTTCCAGTGTCCAATTTCGCCACAATTAAAACATGGGAGTTTCTGTTTTAACTCTTCTATATTTCCCATCAATTTTGGTTTATTATAATTACCTTTACATTTCCCTTGATTCTGATCAACATTCTTATTTCCTAAACTTGCTATTTGTTGTTCAGCCACTTTTACCTGTGCCCACATTGCCTTTTCTTTCAACTTCTTTTGTTTAGCATCTATTTCATCACTACAGTATTTTGCTTTTCTCAAGGTATCATCTACTGTGCGTGATTGCCAACCAACTATTGCAGTTCTTACCATTTCACAAATTTCAGGTCTCAAGCCATATACAAATCTGTATATAAAATGGCTCATGTCTTTTTCACTTAAATGTTCATAACCACTGTATTGTTTGAATACCAGCAGTAATCTTTCATAAAATGAATTTACTGATTCCTTTGGCTCTTGGGTTGTTCTATCTATTTTAACCCAATCTATCTCTTTTGGGGGAATCTTGTTTTTCAAAAACACAATTACCTGTTCGTACTTAATCATTACCTCTGAAGAAGGAGCACCTGTTACTTTATCTTGAGGGTATTCTTCTCTAGGCCAATTTATAGTAATTTTACATTCTGTCCAAAGATCTGATGGGACAACTATGTCAAAGAGTCCATCAAGATCAAGCCACAAAACCTTTGAAACTTTCACAAATCTGTCTACCTGTCGATACCATTCTACAGGTTTTTCTCTTAATCGAGGAAAATCATTTGTAAACAGTAAAATGTCCTGTCTTGTCCATGGGACATGCACATACCCTCCTCCCGCTATTTCTCTCATTGTAAACTCATTTACTACTTTTTCCTTTTCTCTGATAGGAAAAGCTAAACTTGTTCTGTCTTCATCTCTTTTCTTTGTCCATTTCGCTCTCCATTTACTTAATTCACCCCATTTTCTCAAAATCACAATTAAGTCTTTTATATGAATGATTCTTCCTGTGGTATTCATATTTTCAATGTCTTTTTCAGAGAAATCCACCCTATAATTTTTTCTGCAAATTCTTCTGCTTACTTAAATCTACTTCTAATTCAAAAGCCATATCCTCTAATTGATCATATTTGTTTTTCGTTTTCCATGTTATGCTTTTGCAAATAAATAATAATTCATCATCCTGATATGCCTTCAATTGTCAGTTCCAATTATTAATTCCTCTAAATCTGCCTTCGATTTTGCAATATCAAGTAATTTACATTCTGGGGTTTGTATTAAATCAATTTTACTTAGACTCTTTTCCGGAGTTCCAGAGTCAGATTCTGCACCAGATGGATTTTTAAATGACAAACTTTGATTAAAAGTTAAGTCAGGCATTATTATTTTCTCTCGATGAATTTCAGACAAGTCTGAATAAAATTTATCAGTCACTTTCTGTATTTCTGAATTTAATGGAACAGTTAAAGCTGAATGCCTAATTTCCTTTTTGATCAAATACTGGAAGAACAGGTCCAAACGTTACAGGTACTGTTACTGCTTCCATGCTTTTAGTTAACTGTTGTATTAATTCGTTCGTAGAACAAATATATTCTGAGGTATTTGGTAATTCCTCATACCTTTCTGTTCTATTTCCATTTCCTGGAGATTCATTTCTTTGAACTGTGGTTTTAGTATAATTTCTATTTTCTCCTGATATATTTGAATTATGTCCTGTTTCTACTCTTTCAGGTGTTTTTCTATTATTCAGATTTGTTTTAGGAGATGTCTCATCAATAATTTCTCTTTGAGGGGCACTTGGAGAAGACCATGAACAAACTGGTTGATAAGGTGGTGTTTTTTCAGTATAAATTTATTCTAATACCGCACCTTCTGAATCACTTTCTTCACTATTATTATTTTTCTTTTGGGCACTCTTTTGTCCAGTTACTTCATCAATTAATCTCACTGGGTACAAGCCATCACACATGTCTGCACTTCTCCATCGACACATTCTATCCTCATGTGTTTCTATATTAAGACCTAGTCCTGTTCCCCTTCATATTCCTCTACTCTCTCGTTCTAATTCAAACATTTCATCTTCCCATTCAACTAAAGCTTCAAATTGAGTAGGTCTAGGCTTTGATACAAGTTTCATCATTTTTTCTCTTACATTTTTCAAAACCGCTATGTTAAATGATCAATCTTCCGGCCATGCTAATACACCATCATTTGCAGTATACTTCATCCAATTCTCAATCTAAAGACCAGTATGATAACCATATTCACCCAACATATAAGCTGCAGGTGTTTGTACTTATGAAGTAATCTTCCACCCCGCGTTAAAATTTTCTAGTCAGGTTTAATTTTATTTTTCAATTTCTGAAACCATAAAAGCTTCTGTTTCTCCTTCATGTAATAGTAATCCATGTTTTTTAACAATTTCCCTTACTTCGGAAAAGATCTTAACAACTTCCTTGTTATTCTACAACACCAACCAATCCATGCGCGAAACTTACCAACAAACCAATCCGGTTAAGCTTCGTCACTATTTTACTCAACCAATAGAATTACTGTTTTTCAGGATGAGCCAATCAGCTGTAAGCTTGCCTTAGTCACATGAACCAATCTGTGCGCGTATACTGTGACGTATGTTAGCCAATCACAGCGCGACACTTGTGACGTATGCTACTGCTGCAGCTGCTCTGTCCCTCACTCCACTCCTTAAACGGACCCCTCCTTTACAACAAAATTTCACAGCGCCATATTTACAAATCTTTCAATTAAATTCAGTTAATAACTCCACAAAAACAAACCATTTGTCTGTTTCGCTAAAATAAAGTGATAGCTTTCTCAAACATTCAAGTATTCTTTTCCCGTGAAATAGACAACACTGTTTTCACAGAATATTTAAATTTGTCGATAAAGTAAGGCTACTTTACCCTTCTAGCAGGTAATAACAAACTTGTTTCTCTCTAAATGCACATGCAGAGATATTTTACACCTCCTTAGAGTCAATTTAGAGTTTCACTCGACCGTACATTATAAATTCATTTACGCACAATCATACGGAAAAATTCCTAGCTATGCATACATAAATCTTTAGTAGGACTTTAACCCACAAATAAAAATTCTCACTCGCCAGTAAGATAGACAACGCTTCCTTACCCTTCACTCAAGCTTCGATAAATTCTACTACTCTTTTCACAGTGAGTTTTAAAACAGGACAGAAGTCCCTATACTCGAAAGCTACGATTTCATAGACAATCCTCACTATGCATTCTACCGTACACACCTAAAATCCCTAAACTTGTGCTGTACAACCACAACACTTGTGATATACGGCGATACCACTATTATGAAACAGAATAAATGCACTGTGTAACTTCACCTGTCACACTTCTCATGCCGGCACAAACCAGGAATTTTTCACACTGCTGGAAAAAACCTTTCGACTACATATAACAACTGAACAAATTTAACATGTTTTAGACATCAATCCTATGTATTACCATGTAACATACTAGTTACCATAGAAACCGTAACTCTGCTACCAAGTAATTGATCCAGCGCTCTGATTGAAAAACTGTCTCATAAACGCTGCCTATCACCTCAATACTCACCATTAATCATGAAACACATATAAAGGCCCATAATACCAATGAGACAATTTTTGAGCAACTGAATCAGGTGGTATGATTAATTAAAACTATTCACATATTATTTACATTATTATATACAACTGCAGTTTATCTTTCTTTACCATGGTTTTAAACATTTATCATTTATTAATCAGACCACTAAGGCGATTGGATCAACTGATGGAAACTAGACCATGAATAAACAAGACCAGCTTGTCTTTTCAAATCTAATTTTATTAACTTTATTTTTCATAAAGAAAAAGCATTTACGTTTTGGAATCTTTATTTTATAAGCAATTAGGAAAGCAGCATAAGGGAATGAATTAAAACTGACATTTTCAAAGCAAGCTCAGAAAAACAAAGTATTATCAGAATAACAGTTTCCATTCCCTAAATCTATTTCCCTGACTATTTCTCACTTCACCTAAAAAGGAAAAATCATTTAAAGTCTGCTGTCCTTACATGCCCCAAAGGTCAAACAGCATGTCACGTCATTCAGGAATCGGAAAGTAAGAGTTTTTTCCCTGCTCATAGTGTCAGATTTTATACCTTTATCTCTAGCTAAACTTTCTACATTTTACATTCTTTTAAGCAAATCCGAGCTTTTCATTGGCTGTCCTGTGTCAGTCCATGATAAAATGTATTAGGTCATCTCCGATTCTTGACCAAGTCCAGGCTTCAAATAAGCCCTATTGTCTTTCATTTCCACATCTTTCAGCTTCCTCAAGAAAGTTACTTTTTCCTCGAGTTTCGAACATTTACTTCCTAACCTTGGCAGACACTTTAAGTTCCTGTCCTTGAGCCTTTTCTCCATGAGCACGTTCACACACGACCAAAGAACTGCTTTTTCAATTAACGATGACAGTCGGTGGGGTTGAGGGGTGGGGGGAGTTGTTTGTTTCTAGGAGGTTGAATGCTAGGGGGTAGGGGGGACGACAGGGATAGAAAAGTAGCTACGAGAACTTCCTGCGGAATGGCTGTACTTGTTTTGATTCTTGCTTTCCAGCACCGAGCATTCTCCTGTCTAATGTCGCCCGACCTCCGGGGTAGGCTAAATGGCCGTGTGATGCTTTACTCCTAGACCTGTGTATTGCAACTGCGGACAGCTGGATTGTAGCACGAATTGGTTGTACAATATATGTCTGCAATAAAAAAATATTTAACAAAAAAAAAATTAACGATGACAGTGCGGTAAAAATCTTCACAGCTACGCATGTGCAAATACTTCACTCTGGACAAGCTTTTGCGCCTGCAACTCTGTCAGCCATGTTTTCTGAACCATCTTTAGGCCTCACTTTGGAAACTATTATTAAACAAACACAAGACATCAATTAATTAAAGATTTGAGACCCATTCTGTTACCCACCCCCTTTACTAATTAATCCTGTTAATTATGTTACCTAGCAATAAGCACAATCAAGCAGCATTATAATTACTTTTCCTTTTTGGACAGCACGAACTCCATGAGCTCTTCATCACAGAAAAAACATAACATAAGCACACAAAATAAGCACAGGCCATTAACCCGTTAACCGCGGCGGTAATTCCACCGCGGGCGTTTCCGTGCGCACGCGGGGCCGCGTCGGCCATTGGCCGACGGCAGCACTGGGAAGATAGTGCTGCAGTCGGCCAATGGCCGAGGGCAGCAAGGAAAGGGTTAATTTAACTGCTGCATTTAATACTGACAAAGACAATAGACAAGGTTAATTTATTATTTTTTTCTTTGCATATGCAACATAAAGCACATTAGTTTATCCTGCATGTATTGATGAATGTATTCTTAAACTAAGATGATTAGTAATTTCACCACAAGTTTATTAATTTTATTACTGTTATGGGAGATGAATTTTTCAAGTTTGAACAAAATCTTGTTCTTCACCTTGCTCCATCAATACCCAAATCTTTTTGATGTCTCCATCCAAGAAGATTGTCTCCCCTATGTGCAACATATATTTTACCAACAATTTCTCTTCCCTTGAAGGGATGTTGTCTCCATTTTCGTTCCTATGATCTTAGTTTGTCTTTCTTCATTCAGGGCTATGTTGGGCCATGGGTTTTTGTCTTTTTCCGGAATACTTTTGAGTTTTGGTAAGGCAACCTGATCCAAGATTTTAGTCATTGTCAATCAATCAATCAATCAATCAGGCACTTGTAAAGCGCACTGCATACACGTGGGGGTCTCAAGGCGCTGGGGATGGGGTGGTGCTGCTACTGATCGAGGAGCCAGGGTTTGAGGAGTCTTCTGAAGGCCAGTAGGTCTTGGGTCTGCTATAGGCTGGTGGGGAGGGTGTTCCAGGTCTTGGCGGAGAGGTGGGAGAAGGATCTGGCGCCAGCGGTCGTTCCTCGGATGCGGGGGACTGTGGCGAGGCTGGCAGAGCGGAGCTGGCGGGTGGGGGTGAAGATGCTGAGTCGTCTGTTGAAGTATGCTGGGCCGGAGTTGTGGAGAGCCCTGTGTGCTCGGATGAGGAGCTTGAAGGTTACCCTCTTATTGACTGGGAACCAGTGCAGGTCTCTCAGGTGGGGTGTGTCATGTCGAGGATCAGACTTGCTTAGGCGTTCTGGATGTGTTGCAGTCGTCTCAGGAGTTTGGCCGATGTTCCTGCGTAGAGGGCGTTTCCGTAGTCCAGCCTGCTGGTGACGAGGGCCTGGGTGACTGTGTTTCTCGTTTTGGTGGGGATCCACTTGTAGATCCTGCGGAGCATTCGGAGAGTGTTGATGCAGGATGAGGAGACGACGTTGATCTGCTTAGTCATGAAGAGGGTGGAGTCGAGGACGACCCCTAGGTTGCGTACGTGGTCGGTGGGTGTTGGGCTGTTCCTAGCGTTATTGGCCACCAGGAGTTGTCCCAGGCTGAGGGGGTGGAGCCGGGGATGTCTTGTCCGAGTTCAGCTTCAGTCGGCTGATCTTCATCCATTCGGCGACGGCCTCATTCCGTTGTGGAAGTTGGTTTTGGCGGTATGAGGGTCTCTGGTGAGGAAGAGCATCAGCTGGTTGTCGTCAGCGTAGGAGATGATGTTAAGGTCGGGCTGTCGGACGACGCGGCAAGGGGCACCATGTAGATGTTGGATTAGATTGAATTGGATTGTGGAGTAGTAATGAGCGGTGAGGTCATTGACATCTTACATGTTGGGGGGGGAGGAGGGGGGGAGCGCTTCCTCACATTGGGAGGCTAAGTTGTTCCAGTTGAGTTTTTTGTGTCTCTTATCCATTTTTTAGGCTTGTTTTGCTGCGGGAAAGTTTTCTTGTTAGCGGAGGGAATTTGGAAGGTGATAATGTGATGGTCTGACCAATCACATAGGTTGATTGAGATAGAATCAATCGTATTGTGTTTGGAGATGAGGCAGTCAAGAGTAGACCCCTTAGAGTTAGTGAAGTTAGAGATAGCTTGTATCAGGGAATGGTCTGCTAAGAAGGTGTTGACCTGCTTGTCTAGGGGGTTTTCCCAGTGGAGATTGAAGTCACCAAGGAATATGTAGTTGGAATGAGGTGTAGTATTTGTAATAATTATTTCCATAAGTTGGTCTTTGAATATTGCGTTCATACCTGGTGGATGGTAGAAGATATGTAGTTTGTGGGATTGGTTATCTGAAGACATGACCGAGATCCCTAGGTATTCACAGGAGTCCAGGGGTTCGGAGTAAAACTTGGAGATGGTGATGTCGGATCGATGTATGCAGGCTATTCCTCTGCCCTTTTTGTGAGGTTTGTCTAATCTTATGTTGTAGTCTGGGAGGGACTAGAAGGTCTAGGCACAGCGAGGACGATTCATTGAGCCAAGTTTCCGTGAGGATGGTTATATCCGTTTTCAAGTTCAAGGTGAGGTCGCCGATGTCAGAGGCGTGTTTTAGGGCTGAGCGGCAGTTTAGAAGAAGGCAGGAGATCGGTTTTGAGGAGTGCTTTAAAGTCGGCTCCTGAGTTTTGGGATAAGGAGTTAAGGATTGGAGGTTGTTCAGGTTTATTCCTCTGTGGGTTGGATGGGATGTTCTATTTGGGTTGATAGAGACTGGGAGAATAGAGAATTCTTCGTAATCTGCGATGTGGCAAGTAGGCGTTTCATATGACAGTAGAAGGGTTTGTATTTCTTGGTCTGTTAGGTAGTTGCAATCTTCTTCATTTGTGTAGAGGCAAGTCGGAGTATCGCATAGTCGTAAAAGGGTTTGTATGTATTTCTAGGTCTGTTAGGTAGTTGGGGAGTTTGAGTGTGCGTAATAGTCGATTGTTCGGAGGCAGGGGATGGTTTAATCAGGTTGTTGATTGCCGTTAGAGAGTGATGAAGATGGCTAGGTTTGAAGAGCGAGTTCTCCGCTAGTTGTAGGATACTTTTGATTTCTAGGATAACGTTTTGTAGGTTGATAGTGAGGTAAGACTGGGTTTTGAAGAGGTTTGTTCAGAGGTTTGATGGGAGGGGGAGAAAGGATCGAAGAGCAGGGAGGGCTGGGAGTAGTATTGCTGCTGTGGGGTCTGATGTATGTGGGGGCGGCGGTGTGGTGGGTATGGTTGGCTAGGAGCAGGAAGGTAGATAATAGGATGGGTATGTTCTGGCTGGTGGCTTTAGTCCGAGTCGCTAGAGTGGCCTTGTCGTTGTGGGTAACATCAGTGGTCGGTAGAGAGTTGTGGAGGAGAGTGAGGGTAGAAGGGGATAGGAGAGGTGGCATCTGTTAAGCGGCTATGTGGGCATTAGTACACATGTTCACAAAGCCTTATTGCCTCGGGTTCATCAAGAGGGGCATTTTGCCTACTCAGTCCTTCAGGACCTTTTGGTTTGAGCTCGTTCATAGACCCCTCACCTTCGAAGGTACTGCTATGATATCTATTCACAAGGTGAGGAATCTGTGGTTAGAAGGTTCTATCGGAAGCACAAGTTACTTACCTTCTGCAACTTTCTTTCTGATGGATAATCTATCTAACCCCAGATTCCTCATGGACCTTCCCGCCTCCCTGGTATGTAAACTGGACTCAGGTACCAGATTTAGAGATCTGCACATTGGTTATGCAAATCTGCTAAGGGGCTTACTTCTGATGGAGTGGACAGCCCAGAAAGCCGCTGATGTCAGCGCCCATGGGTGGTGCTTATATCTGGCTCTGCTCGTCACTTCCAAGGGGAGAACGACGTTTGTGCCGAGCCATACTAAGCCATCTACCGGCCCACAGGAGAACGACTTTTAAAGTTTCCGGACATAGTATGACGCCTGAAGAATATTCATAAAGTGAGGAGTCTGCGGTTGGACTATTCACTAGAAGGATCGTTACCAAAGGTAAGTAACTTGTTAATAACTTCCTTTCCCATGCAAGCCAAAGTTTTCATCTTGAAACACTGTTGCCTGCTTATATTATCACACTGAATTCTTTTGCAGTTATACAATATTTAAGTCCTGGATGAGCGCTGTTTACAGGTAAAACACTTCCATGGGATGAGGGAATGAAGGTTAGAGTAGCGCATATTTTATTCTTCTGAACAGTAACTTGCAGTCGGCAACAAAACTTGAAGTTGACATGTTCAGTCAGGTTCTTGAAGGTTCAAGATAACTATTTTTACCAAAATCCATGACCACAAATCAGCAGTGTGTACTAGACTGACACATCCTTCCATTCAGAGGAAAAGGATGTGGAGGAGCAATAAGTAGCTTCTTTCAATAATTGCTTTCAAATATCCATGTAGAAAACAATTATAATTTCTTGAGCAATAATTATAGCTTCCTCTTCGCTTCTGGCAAAAGTCAAAGGGTACTCAGCTGCCTCATTACAGAGTATTTTGCAGATTAGTACATCCCCCACCAATATTTCAAAATAGTCAATGGCAAAGTGACTCACCTAATTATATGCTACTTACCCTACTTTATGACGCAATGCGAACTTCTTTTCCTTGAAAACCTGATGTTTACTAATTATTCAAAAGGCAATTTTCTGACTTAACTTTGTCTCCTCATCTTAGCTGTCACGAGGTACTAAACAACATGATCCACAAAAGCCTTAATTTGACAGCAAGAGTGGATATTTCGGGCCAGAATCTGAATGCTTTAACATACTAACGTGCAATACACCACAAATATGGTTTGGAGTTAAAAATTTACATTAGTTTAAAACTGCCATAGGGCATTCTCATGAAAGGGAAGAACTATTTCGACTGGGCTTTGCTTCTTATTCAGTACCTGCAAAATGGGGCGGGAAGGGTAGACCTTCAGGGGGGGTTAACAATTTGGGTGGGTGTGCACCTGGGCTGTAGTGCCAGGGTCATGCATACTGCATCAGAAGATGTGCAATGCGTTATCTTAAAATGGTTAAATGGCTCAAAACTCGCCGTGGTCAACATCTACTCCAGACCTGTGAGTATCACTTCTGAGTCGAGAGCTATAGAAGACCTTTCCGCCTTCCTAAATGAGTTCCCAGAGGGAGTTACCTATGTGATAGGTGGAGACCTTATCTCCCATTTTGAGCCACTTGTGGATCTATTGGATGGTACACTCCAGGAAGAAGATGAACACTGGAAAATCCCTCGGGTGGATAGCCCCCCTGCCAGGTCATGGGCTTCTTTACCAGGACAAATTATGACCCTGACACTGACATATTCAATAAGGGCTTGTAATGGACGTCTAAAATCGGACATGCCTTCTAGGTGTACTTTCAACAAGCCTGGCCAGGAATCACGCTTAGACTATATTTTTGTAGAAACACGAGCATGGCATAAGATCCTTGATTTTAAGGTGGTACCCAGAGGAGAAAGTGACCATAACGCATTGATCCTGGACTTTCAATCCCCTAGTATTTCTAAAAATCCACGTCCCATAGAGTCTAGTTCAGACAATAGGGTGGTCCTTTCTAGTAACAGAAGGAGACTCAGATGGGACAAACTGGTCATGCACCCAAACTTAGTGGCAGAGTTATATGCCCTGGTGATTCCGGCACTGGAAGTGGCTGGTGCCTTAAATCTCCAGCACCCTTCGCCTAAAGTTCAGTTTAGGTTGGGTAAACTCAATAAGGATCTAGTCAATAATCTAGCGGTGGTCCTAAACCCTCCAGGTTCTAAAAGGAGAAGTACTGTCAATAAGCCAACTTGGTATAACAGGGCCTGTAAAGTCGCGAAATCGAAGCTCCTCGAGGCCCTGAAACATAATAAAAATAGGGAACTTATAAAAGAAAGGAGATTAGCTTACCGGCAGATAATACATCACGCAAAGTTGGAGTGGGGGAACGAGAACTGGGAAAAGCTAACTTCCGCGCTGGCAACTAAAGATGCTCGGAAGTTTTGACATTTCGTGACTACGGGCTTGGCTGATGATGTCCCAAGTATATCACCTAACATCGCCGCGGAGGTCTGGGAAGCGCATTTCCATACTCTGTATCTGGGGGAAAACTCGCCGGAGGATCCGGCTCCTCCAGGAGCATCACTTGGTTCTATGGCCGAAACGTCCACCCTTGACTTCTCGGAGGGTGAAGTTAGGGCAGCTATTGCCAGGCTCTCCTCCGGTAAAGCCCCTGGGCCGGACGGGGTTTCCGGCGACCTTTTCAAACACGAACCAATGGTATGGGCGCCTTACCTAAAGGTCATCTTCAATGCAATCCTGGGGGGCATGGCGGTACCTAGTACTTGGCTGGGAGCGGAGATAGTCCCTCTCTTTAAGAAGAGCTCTCCCCTGCTCCCAGCCAACTACAGGCCAATTACACTAATTGATGTGTCACAGAAGCTCTTCTCGAGGCTAATACTAGACCGCCTCCTAGATTGGATTGAGGAATCTGATATTTTAAGCCCCTATCAAGCCGGGTTTAGAAAGAGGGTATCTACCACAGACCAGATCTTTAGATTAAACATGCTTTTCTGGAAAACTGTGGAAATCGAGGGCGGCTCATTATATACTGTTTTTGTTGATTTGCGAGCCGCCTTCGATCTAGTCCCCCGTCGGAAATTGTGGTGCATCCTCTCAGAAATGGGTATTCCACCTCCCCTTCTGGGCATAATAGTACGCCTTCACACTGGAAACTTTGCGCAGGTCAGGTGTGGCAAGGATGGTTCACTACCATCCAGATTCCCCATTGGCAGGGGGGGTAAGACTGGGGTGCGTCCTGGCGCCCACCCGGTTTTGCCTCTACGTCAACGGGGTAATCGCGCATCTGAATGCGGTTCCCAATACCGACGCTCCAAAGCTTGCTGGGTCTAGGATCTCTGCGATCATGTTCGCAAATGATACTTTACTACTTTCTAAGACCACTATGGGCATCCAACGAGTTCTCGACGGCTTTGTATCTTTTTGCCAGGACAGGGAGTTGGAAATAAACACTCTGAAAACGAGATTTATGATTTTCAACCCCCAACAACTACACGCCCGAGCCCAGTGATAGGCGGAGTCCGACTCTAAAGAGTCAAGACATTTGTTTATTTGGGTTTCACCTTGAACAAAAATATAACCTGGGTTCAACATCAAAGAATATGTCAAGTCAAGCTAACCCAAAAAGCGGGTGTCATTCTAAAGCTATATAACAAATCTTTGGTTAAACCAATTGGCCCACCACTGGAAATCTACAAATTGCAGGCCCGTGGTGCGGTCTCATATGGGGGCGAACTGTGGGGCTACAAGTGTGCATCCGTGATTTCTGTCGCAGAGAATAAATTTCTAAGACAACTGGTATCCCTCCCTCCCACAACACCACTGTTGCCACTAAGGATGGATCTTGGTCTTCGTCCAATAAATGAGGAATTAGGTGTTAAACCCTTGATTTTTTGGAGGCGCCTGTGGGCAACCCCGAACTCATGCATTACAGGCAAGAGCTGTTAGAGGTGCTTAGTCTCCCTAATGCGCGGAACATCACCTGGTTTAAATATGTTAGAGAGGAACTTGAGAGACTAGGCCTTCCCTTAATGTGGTCTGACCCGGAACTCGCGTGTACCACTTTTGCGCCTAAGTACATTGTTAATTTATATCATCAAAACATTCTCAGTACCACTCTATCGAATGCTAATGTGGGTTCACTCTCTGGTATGTTTTTTATGATCAAGGATTTTTATAAATTTGAAATTGTATTAGATAATGTTAGCCCAGCTGTTTTAAGAAAATTATACCTCCAATGGAGACACAGCTCTTTACCGATTAGAGCATTTACGAGTAAATGGTGTGTACCTATTTTGAAAAAGTGCCCAGCTTGGACATCTGAGCTCGAAAACGAATTACACATTGTGTTTTTTTGCCCTGTTTATCAGTTACCCCGAGTGAAGTGGATTATTCCTATTTATAAAAGCTTGGGGATTAGGTGCTGCTTCCAAGTTTTTAGAATACTCAAAACTGATCTCTCTCCTCTTATCGTATTCGCTGTATCTAAATTTTTAGCAGCCACGTGGAACATTAGAAGGAAAGCTGAGAATGCCACTGGAAATAGGATTTAGTGATAATTGGGTCGAGCATTTGGATGTTCTTTTTTCATCCAGCCCTAGAGGTTCAGGGATTTTAATTGATTATCTTTTTAATCATGTACAAGGTTATACTTTTTACTTTGATGATCTAACTGCTTATGATGAAATTATTGACTTTTTAATGGTTTTTCGTCTATTCTTTTAAACTGTAATTATTGACTAACTGTGAACTCTTTTATGACAATAATGTCGAAATAAAGAGGATAATGAATGAAAAGATAGAATGTAAGAGGTAGGACAATATTGTTATGTGTTCTCAGTACACCGGCTCTTTTGTGCCAGAACTGTTAACTTCTTACTTTCTACTCCAAGAACAGTATTGATCCTTTGCTTTCATCTCCACCTTTGACTTTTGCCTTTCACGTACCCCAAAGCAGTTCCAGTATCTGTCGTTTCAGCCTCCCTATAAGTAGATCACCTTTATCTGCTCAGGACTCCCCTCTTCACATCTCTTGGAGAACCTTTTATTCCTGTGCTCAGGCCTACTGCGTTGCCATTAGCGCCTTTTAACCTCCACTGTATGGTGGCCTACACATCCCAATATTTATGCTTATTGACCTTATTATCCTAACCTTTCTCCTAGTTTATTCTATAGTCCTTGACATCTTGGTGGTTTTCCTTGTGATTGATCACCCATCGTCGCTTGTCATCCTCACTACCCTTGGCATAAGGTGACCCACAGATGACTAGTTGCATCTTAGCAGACACTAGGTTCTTTTTTGGGAGGAGGGGCACACAAGGGAGGGTGAGTGCACACTATACCCAACCAATTCCCCCTTCCCAAAGGCTCTGTCCACTTCTTCACCCAGTACATTTCCTTGGTTAGTGACATCATCTCCTTATTTGACTGATTAATTCTCTTCTAATGAAGGTCAGGTCTTTTCATGATCTTCCTTCAACTCTTCTTTACAACCACACATCTCTTATCGTCTTAAAACAAACTTCCACTGGATGACTCACCACTCTTGTTTAACTCTCTTCTTCCCTATTTACCAGTCTCCTCTGCACCAAGCACTCTGTAGTACTCCTTCACATTCCTCACTAATAAATGGGATCTGCCCCCTTTTACAGAAACCTGCAAGAAACTGTCTTTAATTCCACAATGTCATTGTTATTTGGCATATTGGAGTTGGTAAATGCCAGTCTGCAGCCACCATCCTTTTAAAAGAGCCCAAGCCCTAACTAATGCCTTTGTGGTGAGATGTATTTGCTATAGTATGCTACAGTAGTTACATGTAGGTCTACGCCTCTATGCGTTAGCACAGCCAGATCCTTGCTATTAGACTAGGCTCCAACCACCACGGACAAACATTTCCTTCCCCTTTCAATACTAATCCAGAATGCCCTTATTCAAAAATGTACTG